>NC_074675.1:447463-450982 GCF_029448725.1 Salvelinus fontinalis
GAGGCTGGGCCAATGACGACCTACCCCGGCCAAACTCGGACGAGGCTGGGCCAATGACGACCTACCCCAGCCAAACTCGGACGACGCTGGGCTAATGACGACCTACCCCGGCCAAACTCGGACGAGGCTGGGCTAATGACGACCTACCCCGGGCAAACTCGGACGAGACTGGGCTAATGACGACCTACCCCGGCCAAACTCGGACGAGGCTGGGCTAATGACGACCTACCCCGGCGAAACTCGGACGAGGCTGGGCTAATGACGACCTACCCCGGCCAAACTCGGACGACGCTGGGCCAATGACGACCTACCCCGGCCAAACTCGGACGAGGCTGGGCCAATGACGACCTACCCCGGCCAAACTCGGACGAGGCTGGTCCAATGACGACCTACCTCGGCCAAACTCGGACGAGGCTGGGCCAATGACGACCTACCCCAGCCAAACTCGGACGACGCTGGGCTAATGACGACCTACCCCAGCCAAACTCGGACGACGCTGGGCTAATGACGACCTACCCCGGGCAAACTCGGACGAGACTGGGCTAATGACGACCTACCCCGGCCAAACTCGGACGAGGCTGGGCTAATGACGACCTACCCCGGCCAAACTCGGACGAGGCTGGGCTAATGACGACCTACCCCGGCCAAACTCGGACGACGCTGGGCTAATTATGTGCTGCCCTATGGGACTCCCAATCACGGCCGGTTGGGATACAGTCTGGAATGGAACCAAGGTCTGTAGTGACGCCTCTAGTGCTGTGTTGCAGTGTCTTAGACCGCTGTGATACAGTCTGGAATCGAACCAGGGTCTGTAGTGACGCCTCTAGCACTGAGGTGCAGTGTCTTAGACCGCTGTGATACAGTCTGGAATGGAACCAGGGTCTGTAGTGACGCCTCTAGCACTGAGGTGCAGTGTCTTAGACCGCTGTGATACAATCTGGAATGGAACCATCGTTTGTAGTGACGCCTCTAGTGCTGTGATGCAGTGTCTTAGACCGCTGTGATACAGCCTGGAATGGAACCAGGGTCTGTAGTGACGCCTCTAGCACTAAGATGCAGTGTCTTAGACCACTTTGATACAGCCTGGAATGGAACCAGGGTCTGTAGTGACGCCTCTGGCACTGAGGTGCAGTGTCTTAGACCGCTGGGCCACTCATACTTTAGTTTGTCCAGCCAGGAATACAGACAGAATATAAACTCTAAATGTATTCCTCAAACATATAATAACTACTGCTTTGCCATAGTGATTGACTGCAATAATTAAGCCAATATTATTCTTTACTCACGTAAGGCAACAGACATTGTTATTATCTACGTCCCAAATGACACCCTATTCCCTATATAGTGGACTACTTGTATCCATTATTATTATCTGGTTACAGCATCCCTTCTATATTGTAATCCAAAGAATATTGAGTACTTAATGTCTTTGAAAGACTACAAAACAAAACACTGAAAGCTGCCCCTGGTATTATCAAAGGGTAATTATATCTGACCTAGTGTTGTGGACATTTCTATTGGAATGTAATTTCACCCAAAATGTGCTTTGTGTTGCTTTTGAATAATGGTCAAACCCTGAATAAGAATCAAAGTGTTTGTTTGTTCCATTGAGAGATGTTTTGTTATTGTTTCATCGAGAGATGGAGAGATGGCATGCAGCAAGGATTTTCCGGCCAACATTTATTTCCGTAGAGAATAATCTAGTTGAGCGTAATTACCATAATTCAGTATTACATTATCAATGTTTAATTACTTTTTTAATGAGAATCAACACACAATCTGGGATGCCTTATTAGAACTAAATTTAGTGGAATATAATGTTATAAATAAGGACTCCATTTAGTGGAATATAATGTTTAGAGGAATATAATGTTTAGAGGAATATAATGTTATAAATAATGACTCCATTTAGTGGAATATAATGTGTAGAGGAATATAATGTGTAGAGGAATATAATGTGTAGAGGAATATAATGTTTAGAGGAATATAATGTGTAGAGGAATATAATGTGTAGAGGAATATAATGTGTAGAGGAATATAATGTTTAGAGGAATATAATGTTTAGAGGAATATAATGTTTAGAGGAATATAATGTTGAGAGGAATATAATGTTTAGAGGAATATAATGTTTAGAGGAATATAATGTTTAGTGGAATATAATGTTTAGAGGAATATAATGTTATAAAATAAGAACTCCAGTAAGAGGAATATAATGTTTAGAGGAATATAATGTTTAGAGGAATATAATGTTTAGAGGAATATAATGTTTAGAGGAATATAATGTTGAGAGGAATATAATGTTGAGAGGAATATAATGTTTAGAGGAATATAATGTTTAGAGGAATATAATGTTATACAATAAGAACTCCAGTAAGAGGAATATAATGTTTAGAGGAATATAATGTTTAGAGGAATATAATGTGTAGAGGAATATAATGTGTAGAGGAATATAATGTTTAGAGGAATATAATGTTTAGAGGAATATAATGTTTAGAGGAATATAATGTTTAGAGGAATATAATGTTTAGAGGAATATAATGTTTAGAGGAATATAATGTTTAGAGGAATATAATGTTTAGAGGAATATAATGTTATACAATAAGAACTCCAGTAAGAGGAATATAATGTTTAGAGGAATATAATGTTATACGGACTCCATTAAGAGTTTTATAATGTTATACAATAAGAAGGAATGGAGAGAGAACTACTGTGATTTACTATGGGGCTGGATTGATCATGCAGAAGCATATTCTCTGGCAATGGAGTCGCTCGTTTTTTAAAGAGAAGAAAGTACTGACCCGGCTGGCAGATGTTTTATTAAACTATACAAAGTGGATAACTAGCTGTTTCATAATCCTCTATGAGGAAGATTTAGCGTTGATAACAGCTCAGGCTGAGACGTGACGATGTGGGCTAAGTCTCCACCTCTCCCTCCATAACACGGACGGGACAGAGAGCTTAAAATCAAACATCATTATGCACAAATCATGTCTCCCTCAAATCATGTCTCCCTCTCTCTCCCTCTCTCTCTCTCTCTCTCTCTCTCTCTCTCTCTCTCTCTCTCTCTCTCTCTCTCTCTCTCTCTCTCTCTCTCTCTCTCTCTCTCTTTCCCACTCTCTCTCTTTCCCACTCTCTCTCTCTCTTTCCCACTCTCTCTCTCCCCCACTCTCTCTTTCCCACTCTCTCTCTCTTTCTCACTCTCTCTCTTTCCCACTCTCTCTCTCTCTCTCCCTCTTTCCCACTCTCTCTCTTTCCCACTCTCTCTCTCTCTCTCTCTCTCTCTCTCTCTCTCTCTCTTTCCCACTCTCTTTCCCACTCTCTATCTTTCTCACTTTCTCTCTCTCTTTCCACTCTCTTTCCCACTCTCTCTCTTTCCCACTCTCTCTCCCCCACTCTCTTTCCCACTCTCTCTCTTTCCCACTCTCTCTCCCCCACTCTCTCTTTCCCACTCTCTCTCTTTCCCACTCTCTCCCCCCACTCTCTCTTTTCCCTTCCCACTCTCTCTCTTTCCACTCTCTC
>NC_074675.1:454417-461917 GCF_029448725.1 Salvelinus fontinalis
ACAGTAACAGTACACCACACCTGTATTGTGATATTCCACAGTAACACCTCAACCACACCTGTATTGTGATATTCCACAGTAACACCTCAACCACACCTGTATTGTGATATTCCACAGTAACACCACACCTGTATTGTGCTATTCCACAGTAACACCACACCTGTATTACATACTAAACTACGAATATCTCACAGCGTTTAGATTGAATTAATCTGCTGGGTGTTTGATGTGAACAATTTGGGTTTAATAAAATAAAATAAACTTTGCATATAAATCAGAGAGGGACTTTTCCTCCAAAATGAGAATGAGGTGCAGGGAGGAGAGGAAGAGAGTTAGAGAGAGAGAATGAGGTTGAGAGAGAGAGAGAGAGAGAGAGAGAGAGAGAGAGAGAGAGAGAGAGAGAGAGAGAGAGAGAGAGAGAGAGAGAGAGAGACGACCCCTGGGGTATGATAGCACAATAAACAGCTCATCTAGGGAGCAGGCTAAATCTCAGTAATCACATCTCTCTCCAGATAAATGGTTTTATATAGCCCTGTGAAAGAAACAATGTTCATGACTGCATACCAAGCAACACAGGGTACAGATGCAGAAAACCATGTCTCTGACCTATGAAACAGTGTTCATCACTGCAGACCAATCAACAGAGGGTACAGATGCAGAAAACCATGTCTCTGACCTATGAAACAGTGTTCATCACTGCAGACCAATCAACAGAGGGTACAGATGCAGAAAACCATGTCTCTGACCTATGAAACAGTGTTCATCACTGCAGACCAATCGAATTAGATTGGTCGCGTACACACACTTTGCAGATGTTATCACAGGTGCAGTGTAATGCTCCGTGTGTTTAGGTTCCTACCCAACAATACAACATAATACACACAAATCCCCCAAAATAAACAGAGAGGAATTCAGACATATCAGAATGAGCAATGTCATTATATAGGATGGTGTGTATAGACAGTAGTTATATAGGATGGTGTGTATAGACAGTAGTTATATAGGATGGTGTGTATAGACAGTAGTTATATAGGATGGTGTGTATAGACAGTATATACAGGATGGTGTGTATAGACAGTAGTTATATAGGATGGTGTGTATAGACAGTAGTTATATAGGATGGTGTTTATAGACAGTATATACAGGATGGTGTGTATAGACAGTAGTTATATAGGATGGTGTGTATAGACAGTAGTTATATAGGATGGTGTGTATAGACAGTAGTTATATAGGATGGTGTGTATAGACAGTAGTTATATAGGATGGTGTGCATAGACAGTAGTTATACAGGATGGTGTGTATAGACAGTAGTTATATAGGATGGTGTGTATAGACAGTATATACAGGATGGTGTGTATAGACAGTATAGACAGTAGTTATAGAGGATGGTGTGTATAGACAGTAGTAATATTGGATGGTGTGTATAGACAGTAGTTATACAGGATGGTGTGTATAGACAGTAGTTATATAGGATGGTGTGTATAGACAGTAGTTATACAGGATGGTGTGTATAGACAGTAGTTATATAGGATGGTGTGTATAGACAGTATAGACAGTAGTTATAGAGGATGGTGTGTATAGACAGTAGTAATATTGGATGGTGTGTATAGACAGTAGTTATATAGGATGGTGTGTATAGACAGTAGTTATATAGGATGGTGTGTATAGACAGCAGTTATATAGGATGGTGTGTTTAGACAGTAGTTATATAGGATGGTGTGTATAGACAGTAGTTATATAGGATGGTGTGTATAGACAGTAGTTATAGAGGATGGTGTGTATAGACAGTAGTTATATAGGATGGTGTGTATAGACAGTAGTTATATAGGATGGTGTGTATAGACAGTATAGACAGTAGTTATATAGGATGGAGTGTATAGACAGTAGTTATATAGGATGGTGTGTATAGACAGTATAGACAGTAGTTATATAGGATGGTGTGTATAGACAGTATAGACAGTAGTTATAAAGGATGGAGTGTATAGACAGTAGTTATATAGGATGGTGTGTATAGACAGTATGGAAATTAGTTATATAGGATGGTGTGTATAGACAGTAGTTATATAGGATGGTGTGTATAGACAGTAGTTATATAGGATGGTGTGTATAGACAGCAGTTATATAGGATGGTGTGTATAGACAGTATGGACAGTAGTTATATAGAATGGTTTGTATAGACAGTAGTTATATAGGATGGTGTGTATAGGCAGTAGTTATACAGGATGGTTTGTATAGACAGTAGTTATATAGGATGGTTTGTATAGACAGTATAGACAGTAGTTATATAGGATGGTGTGTATAGACAGTAGTTATATAGGATGGTTTGTATAGACAGTAGTTATATAGGATGGTGTGTATTGACAGTAGTTATATAGGATGGTGTGTATAGACAGTAGTTATATATAGGATGGTGTGTATTGACAGTAGTTATATAGGATGGTGTGTATAGACAGTAGTTATATAGGATGGTGTGTATAGACAGTAGTTATATAGGATGGTGTGTATAGACAGTAGTTATATAGGATGGTGTGTATTGACAGTAGTTATATAGGATGGTGTGTATAGACAGTAGTTATATAGGATGGTGTGTATAGACAGTAGTTATATAGGATGGTGTGTATTGACAGTAGTTATATAGGATGGTGTGTATAGACAGTAGTTATATAGGATGGTGTGTATTGACAGTAGTTATATAGGATGGTGTGTATAGACAGTAGTTATATAGGATGGTGTGTATAGTCAGTAGTTATAATAGGATGGTGTGTATAGACAGTAGTTATATAGGATGGTGTGTATAGACAGTAGTTATATAGGATGGTGTGTATAGACAGTATGGACAGTAGTTATATAGGATGGTGTGTATTGACAGTAGTTATATAGGATGGTGTGTATAGACAGTAGTTATAATGGGATGGTGTGTATAGACAGTAGTTATATAGGATGGTGTGTATAGACAGTAGTTATATAGGATGGTGTGTATAGACAGTAGTTATACAGGATGGTGTGTATAGAGAGTAGTTATATAGGATGGTGTGTATAGACAGTAGTTATACAGGATGGTGTGTATAGACAGTATAGACAGTAGTTATAGAGGATGGTGTGTATAGACAGTAGTAATATAGGATGGTGTGTATAGACAGTAGTTATATAGGATGGTGTGTATAGACAGTAGTTATATAGGATGGTGTGTATAGACAGTAGTTATATAGGATGGTGTGTATAGACAGTAGTTATACAGAATGGTGTGTATAGACAGTATAGACAGTAGTTATAGAGGATGGTGTGTATAGACAGTAGTAATATTGGATGGTGTGTATAGACAGTAGTTATATAGGATGGTGTGTATAGACAGTAGTTATATAGGATGGTGTGTATAGACAGTAGTTATATAGGATGGTGTGTATAGACAGTAGTTATACAGGATGGTGTGTATAGACAGTATAGACAGTAGTTATATAGGATGGTGTGTATAGACAGTAGTTATATAGGATGGTGTGTATAGACAGTAGTTATATAGGATGGTGTGTATAGACAGTAGTTATATAGGATGGTGTGTATAGACAGTATAGACAGTAGTTATATAGGATGGTGTGTATAGACAGTAGTTATATAGGATGGTTTGTATAGACAGTAGTTATATAGGATGGTGTGTATAGACAGTAGTTATATAGGATGGTTTGTATAGACAGTAGTTATATAGGATGGTGTGTATAGGCAGTAGTTATACAGGATGGTTTGTATAGACAGTAGTTATATAGGATGGTTTGTATAGACAGTATAGACAGTAGTTATATAGGATGGTGTGTATAGACAGTAGTTATATAGGATGGTTTGTATAGACAGTAGTTATATAGGATGGTGTGTATTGACAGTAGTTATATAGGATGGTGTGTATAGACAGTAGTTATATAGGATGGTGTGTATAGACAGTAGTTATATAGGATGGTGTGTATAGACAGTAGTTATATAGGATGGTGTGTATAGACAGTAGTTATATAGGATGGTGTGCATAGACAGTAGTTATATAGGATGGTGTGTATAGACAGTAGTTATATAGGATGGTGTGTATTGACAGTAGTTATATAGGATGGTGTGTATAGACAGTAGTTATATAGGATGGTGTGTATTGACAGTAGTTATAATAGGATGGTGTGTATAGACAGTAGTTATATAGGATGGTGTGTATAGACAGTAGTTATATAGGATGGTGTGTATAGACAGTATGGACAGTAGTTATATAGGATGGTGTGTATTGACAGTAGTTATATGGGATGGTGTGTATAGACAGTAGTTATAATGGGATAGTGTGTATAGACAGTAGTTATATTGGATGGTGTGTATAGACAGTAGTTATATAGGATGGTGTGTATAGACAGTAGTTATACAGGATGGTGTGTATAGAGAGTAGTTATATAGGATGGTGTGTATAGACAGTAGTTATACAGGATGGTGTGTATAGACAGTATAGACAGTAGTTATAGAGGATGGTGTGTATAGACAGTAGTAATATTGGATGGTGTGTATAGACAGTAGTTATATAGGATGGTGTGTATAGACAGTAGTTATATAGGATGGTGTGTATAGACAGTAGTTATATAGGATGGTGTGTATAGACAGTAGTTATACAGGATGGTGTGTATAGACAGTATAGACAGTAGTTATATAGGATGGTGTGTATAGACAGTAGTTATATAGGATGGTGTGTATAGACAGTAGTTATATAGGATGGTGTGTATAGACAGTAGTTATATAGGATGGTGTGTATAGACAGTAGTTATATAGGATGGTGTGTATAGACAGTAGTTATATAGGATGGTGTGTATAGACAGTAGTTATATAGGATGGTGTGTATAGACAGTATAGACAGTAGTTATATAGGATGGTGTGTATAGACAGTATAGACAGTAGTTATAAAGGATGGAGTGTGTAGACAGTAGTTATATAGGATGGTGTGTATAGACAGTATGGAAATTAGTTATATAGGATGGTGTGTATAGACAGTAGTTATATAGGATGGTGTGTATAGACAGCAGTTATATAGGATGGTGTGTATAGACAGTATGGACAGTAGTTATATAGAATGGTTTGTATAGACAGTAGTTATATAGGATGGTGTGTATAGACAGTAGTTATATAGGATGGTTTGTATAGACAGTAGTTATATGGGATGGTTTGTATAGACAGTATAGACAGTAGTTATATAGGATGTTTTCTATAGACAGTAGTTATATAAGATGGTGTGTATTGACAGTAGTTATACAGGATGGTGTGTATAGACAGTAGTTATATAGGATGGTGTGTATAGACAGTAGTTATATGGGATGGTTTGTATAGACAGTATAGACAGTAGTTATATAGGATGTTTTCTATAGACAGTAGTTATATAAGATGGTGTGTATTGACAGTAGTTATATAGGATGGTGTGTATAGACAGTAGTTATATAGGATGGTGTGTATAGACAGTATAGACAGTGGTTATAGAGGATGGTGTGTATAGACAGTAGTAATATTGGATGGTGTGTATAGACAGTAGTTATATAGGATGGTGTGTATAGACAGTATAGACAGTAGTTATATAGGATGGTGTGTATAGACAGTAGACGTAGTTATATAGGATGGTGTGTATAGACAGTAGTTATATAGGATGGTGTGTATAGACAGTATGGACATAGTTATATAGGATGGTGTGTATAGACAGTATAGACAGTAGTTATATAGGATGGTGTGTATAGACAGTAGTTATATAGGATGGTGTGTATAGACAGTAGTTATACAGGATGGTGTGTATAGACAGTATAGACAGTAGTTATATAGGATGGTGTGTATAGACAGTAGTAATATTGGATGGTGTGTATAGACAGTATAGACAGTAGTTATATAGGATGGTGTGTATAGACAGTATAGACAGTAGTTATATAGGATGGTGTGTATAGACAGTAGTAATATTGGATGGTGTGTATAGACAGTATAGACAGTAGTTATATAGGATGGTGTGTATAGACAGTATAGACAGTAGTTATATAGGATGGTGTGTATAGACAGTATAGAGAGTAGTTATATAGGATGGTGTGTATTGACAGTAGTTATATAGGATGGTGTGTATAGACAGTAGTTATATAGGATGGTGTGTATAGACAGTAGTTATATAGGATGGGGTGTATAGACAGTAGTTATATAGGATGGTGTGTATAGACAGTAGTTCTATAGGATGGTGTGTATAGACAGTAGTTATATAGGATTGTGTGTATAGACAGTAGTTATATAGGATGGTGTGTATTGACAGTAGTTATATAGGATGGTGTGTATAGACAGTAGTTATATAGGATGGTGTGTATAGACAGTAGTTATATAGGATGGTGTGTATTGACAGTAGTTATACAGGATGGTGTGTATAGACAGTAGTTATATAGGATGGTGTGTATAGACAGTAGTTATATAGGATGGTGTGTATAGACAGTATAGACAGTAGTTATATAGGATGGTGTGTATAGACAGTAGTTATATAGGATGGTGTGTATAGACAGTATAGACAGTAGTTATATAGGATGGTGTGTATAGACAGTATAGACAGTAGTTATATAGGATGGTGTGTGTAGACAGTAGTTATATAGGATGGTGTGTATAGACAGTATGGAAATTAGTTATATAGGATGGTGTGTATAGACAGTAGTTATATAGGATGGTGTGTATAGACAGCAGTTATATAGGATGGTGTGTATAGACAGTATGGACAGTAGTTATATAGAATGGTTTGTATAGACAGTAGTTATATAGGATGGTGTGTATAGACAGTCGTTATATAGGATGGTTTGTATAGACAGTAGTTATATGGGATGGTTTGTATAGACAGTATAGACAGTAGTTATATAGGATGTTGTCTATAGACAGTAGTTATATAAGATGGTGTGTATTGACAGTAGTTATACAGGATGGTGTGTATAGACAGTAGTTATATAGGATGGTGTGTATAGACAGTAGTTATATGGGATGGTTTGTATAGACAGTATAGACAGTAGTTATATAGGATGGTGTGTATAGACAGTATAGACAGTAGTTATATAGGATGGTGTGTATTGACAGTAGTTATATAGGATGGTGTGTATAGACAGTAGTTATATAGGATGGTGTGTATAGACAGTATAGACAGTGGTTATAGAGGATGGTGTGTATAGACAGTAGTAATATAGGATGGTGTGTATAGACAGTAGTTATATAGGATGGTGTGTATAGACAGTAGTTATATAGGATGGTGTGTATAGACAGTAGTTATATAGGATGGTGTGTATAGACAGTAGTTATATAGGATGGTGTGTATAGACAGTATGGACAGTAGTTATATAGGATGGTGTGTATAGACAGTATAGACAGTAGTTATATAGGATGGTGTGTATAGACAGTAGTTATATAGGATGGTGTGTATAGACAGTAGTTATACAGGATGGTGTGTATAGACAGTAGTTATATAGGATGGTGTGTATAGACAGTAGTTATATAGGATGG
>NC_074675.1:466917-504417 GCF_029448725.1 Salvelinus fontinalis
ATGCACAATGGAAATTCCTAAATTCCCTGTAAATAACCCCTGACAATAACAATGGAATATCCTAAATTCCCTATTAATAACCCCTGACTATAACAATGGAATATCCTAAATTCCCTATTAATAACCCCTGACTATAACAATGGAATATCCTAAATTCCCTATAAATAACCCCTGACTATAACAATGGAATATCCTAAATTCCCTGTTAATAACCCAAATAATATGAGTGGCAGAGTTCCTTTGAAGTTTCCCTATAATGTATCATACAGTCCTACTGTTCAGGATCTATCTATTGAAGGTCCCTGGCCTATTTCCTGTTCTTCCTATGACCCTCCTCTCTGAATCACTGAAAGATCTCTCAGAACATCACACAACAAACCAGCTGTAATAACACCTCAGTATTTATGCTGGCGTTGGCAAACTATGTCCAAAAACAAAAAGAGGAAAATATTCTACTACAAAGAGCTTCTCGGTGTAAATGTTTGATTAGAGAGGTGAAGAGGTGTCTCGGTGGAGTTGTACGATGTAATTGCACCCTACAGCAATGGGGAGGACGTCGATGATATCTGTTTAAATGTTAATTCTTTACATTTGGTTAAATCTACAGTCTGTTGTATGATGTCTCCTTTACGGTGGAGGGAACAGAAACTCTCCTTCCATCGTGTTGTATGATGTCTCCTTTACGGTGGAGGGAACAGAAACTCTCCTTCCATCGTGTTGTATGATGTCTCCTTTACGGTGGAGGGAACAGAAACTCTCCTTCCATCGTGTTGTATGATGTCTCCTTTACGGTGGAGGGAACAGAAACTCTCCTTCCATCGTGTTGTATGATGTCTCCTTTACGGTGGAGGGAACAGAAACTCTCCTTCCATCGTGTTGTATGATGTCTCCTTTACGGTGGAGGGAACAGAAACTCTCCTTCCATCGTGTTGTATGATGTCTCCTTTACGGTGGAGGGAACAGAAACTCTCCTTCCATCGTGTTGTATGATGTCTCCTTTACGGTGGAGGGAACAGAAACTCTCCTTCCATCATGTTGTATGATGTCTCCTTTACGGTGGAGGGAACAGAAACTACCCTTCCATCGTGTTGTATGATGTCT
Source organism: Salvelinus fontinalis (assembly GCF_029448725.1). NCBI lineage: Eukaryota > Metazoa > Chordata > Actinopteri > Salmoniformes > Salmonidae > Salvelinus > Salvelinus fontinalis. The sequence continues at coordinate 468,019 of NC_074675.1, forward strand.
CCTTTACGGTGGAGAGAACAGAAACTCTCCTTCCATCGTGTTGTATGATGTCTCCTTTACGGTGGAGGGAACAGAAACTATACTTCCATCGTGTTGTATGATGTCTCCTTTACGGTGGAGAGAACAGAAACTATACTTCCATCGTGTTGTATGATGTCTCCTTTACGGTGGAGGGAACAGAAACTATACTTCCATCGTGTTGTATGATGTCTCCCTTACGGTGGAGGGAACAGAAACTACCCTTCCATCGTGTTGTATGATGTCTCCTTTACGGTGGAGGGAACAGAAACTATCCTTCCATCGTGTTGTATGATGTCTCCTTTACGGTGGAGAGAACAGAAACTCTCCTTCCATCGTGTTGTATGATGTCTCCTTTACGGTGGAGGGAACAGAAACTCTCCTTCCATCGTGTTGTATGATGTCTCCTTTACGGTGGAGGGAACAGAAACTCTCCTTCCATCGTGTTGTATGATGTCTCCTTTACGGTGGAGGGAACAGAAACTACCCTTCCATCGTGTTGTATGATATCTCCTTTACGGTGGAGGGAACAGAAACTCTCCTTCCATCGTGTTGTATGATGTCTCCTTTACGGTGGAGGGAACAGAAACTATCCTTCCATCGTGTTGTATGACGTCTCCTTTACGGTGGAGGGAACAGAAACTACCCTTCCATCGTGTTGTATGATGTCTCCTTTACGGTGGAGGGAACAGAAACTCTCCTTCCATCGTGTTGTATGATGTCTCCTTTACGGTGGAGGGAACAGAAACTATACGTCCATCGTGTTGTATGATGTCTCCTTTACGGTGGAGGGAACAGAAACTACCCTTCCATCGTGTTGTATGATGTCTCCTTTACGGTGGAGAGAACAGAAACTCTCCTTCCATCGTGTTGTATGATGTCTCCTTTACGGTGGAGGGAACAGAAACTCTCCTTCCATCGTGTTGTATGATGTCTCCTTTACGGTGGAGGGAACAGAAACTCTCCTTCCATCGTGTTGTATGATGTCTCCTTTACGGTGGAGGGAACAGAAACTACCCTTCCATCGTGTTGTATGATGTCTCCTTTACGGTGGAGGGAACAGAAACTCTCCTTCCATCGTGTTGTATGATGTCTCCTTTACGGTGGAGGGAACAGAAACTATCCTTCCATCGTGTTGTATGATGTCTCCTTTACGGTGGAGGGAACAGAAACTCTCCTTCCATCGTGTTGTATGATGTCTCCTTTACGGTGGAGGGAACAGAAACTATACGTCCATCGTGTTGTATGATGTCTCCTTTACGGTGGAGAGAACAGAAACTATACTTCCATCGTGTTGTATGACGTCTCCTTTACGGTGGAGGGAACAGAAACTATACTTCCATCGTGTTGTATGATGTCTCCTTTACGGTGGAGGGAACAGAAACTCTCCTTCCATCGTGTTGTATGATGTCTCCTTTACGGTGGAGGGAACAGAAACTCTCCTTCCATCGTGTTGTATGATGTCTCCTTTACGGTGGAGGGAACAGAAACTACCCTTCCATCGTGTTGTATGATGTCTCCTTTACGGTGGAGGGAACAGAAACTCTCCTTCCATCGTGTTGTATGATGTCTCCTTTACGGTGGAGGGAACAGAAACTACCCTTCCATCGTGTTGTATGATGTCTCCTTTACGGTGGAGGGAACAGAAACTCTCCTTCCATCGTGTTGTATGATGTCTCCTTTACGGTGGAGGGAACAGAAACTCTCCTTCCATCGTGTTGTATGATGTCTCCTTTACGGTGGAGGGAACAGAAACTCTCCTTCCATCGTGTTGTATGATGTCTCCTTTACGGTGGAGGGAACAGAAACTACCCTTCCATCGTGTTGTATGATGTCTCCTTTACGGTGGAGGGAACAGAAACTCTCCTTCCATCGTGTTGTATGATGTCTCCTTTACGGTGGAGGGAACAGAAACTCTCCTTCCATCGTGTTGTATGATGTCTCCTTTACGGTGGAGGGAACAGAAACTCTCCTTCCATCGTGTTGTATGATGTCTCCTTTACGGTGGAGGGAACAGAAACTCTCCTTCCATCGTGTTGTATGATGTCTCCTTTACGGTGGAGGGAACAGAAACTACCCTTCCATCGTGTTGTATGATGTCTCCTTTACGGTGGAGGGAACAGAAACTCTCCTTCCATCGTGTTGTATGATGTCTCCTTTACGGTGGAGGGAACAGAAACTCTCCTTCCATCGTGTTGTATGATGTCTCCTTTACGGTGGAGGGAACAGAAACTCTCCTTCCATCGTGTTGTATGATGTCTCCTTTACGGTGGAGGGAACAGAAACTCTCCTTCCATCGTGTTGTATGATGTCTCCTTTACGGTGGAGGGAACAGAAACTCTCCTTCCATCGTGTTGTATGATGTCTCCTTTACGGTGGAGGGAACAGAAACTATACGTCCATCGTGTTGTATGACGTCTCCTTTACGGTGGAGGGAACAGAAACTCTCCTTCCATCGTGTTGTATGATGTCTCCTTTACGGTGGAGGGAACAGAAACTCTCCTTCCATCGTGTTGTATGACGTCTCCTTTACGGTGGAGGGAACAGAAACTCTCCTTCCATCATGTTGTATGATGTCTCCTTTACGGTGGAGGGAACAGAAACTACCCTTCCATCGTGTTGTATGATGTCTCCTTTACGGTGGAGGGAACAGAAACTATACTTCCATCGTGTTGTATGATGTCTCCTTTACGGTGGAGGGAACAGAAACTCTCCTTCCATCGTGTTGTATGATGTCTCCTTTACGGTGGAGGGAACAGAAACTATACGTCCATCGTGTTGTATGATGTCTCCTTTACGGTGGAGGGAACAGAAACTCTCCTTCCATCGTGTTGTATGATGTCTCCTTTACGGTGGAGGGAACAGAAACTATCCTTCCATCGTGTTGTATGATGTCTCCTTTACGGTGGAGGGAACAGAAACTCTCCTTCCATCGTGTTGTATGATGTCTCCTTTACGGTGGAGGGAACAGAAACTCTCCTTCCATCGTGTTGTATGATGTCTCCTTTACGGTGGAGGGAACAGAAACTCTCCTTCCATCGTGTTGTATGATGTCTCCTTTACGGTGGAGGGAACAGAAACTATCCTTCCATCGTGTTGTATGACGTCTCCTTTACGGTGGAGGGAACAGAAACTATCCTTCCATCATGTTGTATGATGTCTCCTTTACGGTGGAGGGAACAGAAACTATACTTCCATCATGTAGCAGCATCTTCTTTGAGGCTTGATGTTGTGACCTGATACTCACCAATATTCAACCAGTTCCCATGGCGGTTGTAATCTGGTAATACAGCTTGGACTAACAAACCAGTCTTCCACTACCTTCAACCATCTCACCCCATCTGGCATTACTCATTAATACAGCCTGGACTAACAAACCAGTCTTCCACTACCTTCAACCATCTCACCCCATCTGGCATTACTCATTAATACAGCCTGGACTAACAAACCAGTCTTCCACTACCTTCAACCATCTCACCCCATCTGGCATTACTCATTAATACAGCTTGGACTAACAAACCAGTCTTCCACTACCTTCAACCATCTCACCCCATCTGGCATTACTCATTAATACAGCTTGGACTAACAAACCAGTCTTCCACTATCTTCAACCATCTAACCACATCTGGCATTACTCATTAATACAGCTTGGACTAACAAACCAGTCTTCCACTACCTTCAACCATCTAACCACATCTGGCATGGACACAACCACATATCAGCCCTGAGATTAGTACTGGACAGTGTGTTCAACATCCCATAATACTGTTGCTACGATCAGGTTCCTTCAGACCTGAGATTAGTACTGGACAGTGTGTTGAACATCCCATAATACTGTTGCTACGATCAGGTTCCTTCAGACCTGAGATTAGTACTGGACAGTGTGTTGAACATCCCATAATACTGTTGCTACAGTACGATCAGGTTCCTTCAGACCTGAGATTAGTACTGGACAGTGTGTTCAACATCCCATAATACTGTTGCTACGATCAGGCTCCTTTAGTTCAGTCGTATTATGTTTTCTTAGCAACAGCAGCCCAACCATCTAGTACTGCGCCTCACAGTGAGGATGGATATCCTTCTCTCTGCTCATTATAACAGGACATACATGCATTTCTCTCTCTGTCTCTCTGTCTCTCTGTCTCTCTCTCTCTCTCTCTCTCTCTCTCTCTCTCTCTCTCTCTCTCTCTCTCTCTCTCTCTCTCTCTCTCTCTCAATTCAATTCAATTCAATTCAAGGGGCTTTATTGGCATGGGAAACATGTGTTAACATTGCCAAAGCAAGTGAGGTAGATAATATACAAAAGTCAAATAAACAATAAAAATCTGTCTCTGTCTGTCTCTGTCTCTGTCTCTGTCTCTGTCTCTGTCTCTGTCTCTGTCTCTGTCTCTGTCTCTGTCTCTGTCTCTCTGTCTCTCTCTGTCTCTGTCTCTGTCTCTCTCTCTCTCTCTCTCTCTCTCTATCTCTCTCTCTCTCTCTCTCTCTCTCTCTCTGTCTCTGTCTCTCTCTCTCTGTCTCTCTCTCTCTCTCTCTCTCTCTCTCTCTCTCTCTCTCTCTCTCTCTCTCTCTCTCTGTCTCTCTCTGTCTCTGTCTCTGTCTCTGTCTCTCTCTCTCTCTATCTCTCTCTCTCTCTCTCTCTGTCTCTCTCTCTGTCTCTGTCTCTCTCTGTCTCTCTCTCTCTCTGTCTCTCTCTCTCTCTCTGTCTCTCTCTCTCTCTCTCTCTCTCTCTCTCTCTCTCTCTCTCTCTCTCTCTCTCTGTCTCTCTCTCTCTCTCTCAATTTCGTTTTCAATTTAAGGGTTTCCTTGGCATGGGGAAACGTGTTTACTTTGCCAAAGCAAGTGAGATTTGTTTTGTTTTCGAATTCTTTGTGGATCTGTGTGATCTGGGGGAAATATGTGTCTCTAATATGGTCATACATTTGGCAGGAGGTTAGGAAGTGCAGCTCGGTTTCCACCTTATTTTGTGGGCAGTGTGCACTTAGCCTGTCTTCTCTTGAGAGGCTGGTCTGCCGATGGCGGCCTTTCTCAATCGCAATGCTATGCTCACTGAGTCTGCCCTCTCCCCCCCCCCACACACAGTAAAATAGTGAGTGCATTGAGGCTGATAGCCCTCCTTACACCTGGTGAACATCTTAGATAAATCCCACGGCACCACCTGCTCAATGGGAGGGGAGGGACACGGGGAGCAGGAACATATTGTCAGAAACCATGTCATATTAATCAGAACAGAAACCATGTTATATTAATCAGAACAGAAACCATGTTAGATTAATCAGAACAGAAACCATGTTAGATTAATCAGAACAGAAACCATGTTAGATTAATCAGAACAGAAACCATGTTAGATTAATCAGAACAGAAGCCATGTTAGATTAATCAGAACAGAAACCATGTTATATTAACCAGAACAGAAACCATGTTATATTAACCAGAACAGAAACCATGTTAGATTAATCAGAACAGAAACCATGTTAGATTAACCAGAACAGAAACCATGTTAGATTAATCAGAACAGAAACCATGTTAGATTAATCAGAACAGAAGTCATTATACAATCCAAACTAAAGGAGGATGTTTCTGGAGGAGAGCACCATGCCAACAGGCCAGGAGGGATGAAACAACACTGAGGTCAGCTGTTACTGGTGTTACAGGATCTGGAGGAACCACGGAAACATAGAGAGGTAGTCGCTGTGAGGATCAAACCATCATCAAGTCCAAGAATAGAGACGGTATTTTAATATCAAATTCATAGTGATTATTTGGGCTGGTAGAATGGATGTCTTTCTCTCTCTCCCTTTCTTTACTCCCTCCATCCCCTGTGCTTTATTAGTGGGGTCTCTCTCTCTCTCTCTCTCTAGTTTATCTCTCACGTTTGCGTGCATAATAAAAGCCTGTAGACAGAGAGAGATGGCTGACTGGCTGTGAGGAGAATATTCTAGATGTGAGTGGAGGAGTCACACCGTCGTTGACATCCTGACCTCAATTATCTCCGTCACTATGAGCTTAGGATCTTTGCTCCACCGCTGTACTGTAGGGCTGCCTCTATACTGGGGTTGTGTGGGTATGTACTGTAGGGCTGCCTCTATACTGGGGTTGTGTGGGTATGTACCTTAGGGCTGCCTCTATACTGGGGCTGTGTGGGTATGTACTGTAGGGCTGCCTCTATACTGGGGTTGTGTGGGTATGTATTGTAGGGCTGCCTCTATACTGGGGTTGTGTGGGTATGTACTGTAGGGCTGCCTCTATACTGGGGTTGTGTGGGTATGTACTGTAGGGCTGCCTCTATACTGGGGTTGTGTGGGTATGTACTGTAGGGCTGCCTCTATACTGGGGTTGTGTGGGTATGTACAGTAGGGCTGCCTCTATACTGGGGTTGTGTGGGTATGTACTGTAGGCCTGCCTCTATACTGGGGTTGTGTGGGTATGTACCTTAGGGCTGCCTCTATACTGGGGTTGTGTGGGTATGTACTGTAGGACTGCCTCTATACTGGGGTTGTGTGGGTATGTACAGTAGGGCTGCCTCTATACTGGGGTTGTGTGGGTATGTACTGTAGGACTGCCTCTATACTGGGGTTGTGTGGGTATGTACCTTAGGGCTGCCTCTATACTGGGGTTGTGTGGGTATGTACAGTAGGGCTGCCTCTATACTGGGGTTGTGTGGGTATGTACTGTAGGGCTGCCTCTATACTGGGGTTGTGTGGGTATGTACCTTAGGGCTGCCTCTATACTGGGGTTGTGTGGGTATGTACAGTAGGGCTGCCTCTATACTGGGGTTGTGTGGGTATGTACTGTAGGGCTGCCTCTATACTGGGGTTGTGTGTGTATATACTGTAGGCCTGCCTCTATACTGGGGTTGTGTGGGTATGTACAGTAGGGCTGCCTCTATACTGGGGTTGTGTGGGTATGTACTGTAGGGCTGCCTCTATACTGGGGTTGTGTGGGTATGTACTGTAGGGCTGCCTCTATACTGGGGTTGTGTGGGTATGTACTGTAGGGCTGCCTCTATACAGGGGTTGTGTGGGTATGTACTGTAGGGCTGCCTCTATACTGGGGTTGTGTGGGTATGTACAGTAGGGCTGCCTCTATACTGGGGTTGTGTGGGTATGTACTGTAGGGCTGCCTCTATACTGGGGTTGTGTGGGTATGTACTGTAGGGCTGCCTCTATACTGGGGCTGTGTGGGTATGTACTGTAGGCCTGCCTCTATACTGGGGTTGTGTGGGTATGTACTGTAGGGCTGCCTCTATACTGGGGTTGTGTGGGTATGTACTGTAGGACTGCCTCTATACTGGGGTTGTGTGGGTATGTACCTTAGGGCTGCCTCTATACTGGGGTTGTGTGGGTATGTACCTTAGGGCTGCCTCTATACTGGGGTTGTGTGGGTATGTACAGTAGGGCTGCCTCTATACTGGGGTTGTGTGGGTATGTACTGTAGGGCTGCCTCTATACTGGGGTTGTGTGGGTATGTACAGTAGGGCTGCCTCTATACTGGGGTTGTGTGGGTATGTACTGTAGGGCTGCCTCTATACTGGGGTTGTGTGGGTATGTACTGTAGGGCTGCCTCTATACTGGGGCTGTGTGGGTATGTACTGTAGGCCTGCCTCTATACTGGGGTTGTGTGGGTATGTACTGTAGGGCTGCCTCTATACTGGGGTTGTGTGGGTATGTACTGTAGGGCTGCCTCTATACTGGGGTTGTGTGGGTATGTACTGTAGGGCTGCCTCTATTCTGGGGTTGTGTGGGTATGTACTGTAGGGCTGCCTCTATTCTGGGGTTGTGTGGGTATGTACTGTAGGGCTGCCTCTATACTGGGGTTGTGTGTGTATGTACTGTAGGGCTGCCTCTATACTGGGGTTGTGTGTGTATGTACTGTAGGCCTGCCTCTATACTGGGGTTGTGTGGGTATGTACTGTAGGACTGCCTCTATACTGGGGTTGTGTGGGTATGTACTGTAGGGCTGCCTCTATACTGGGGTTGTGTGTGTATGTACTGTAGGCCTGCCTCTATACTGGGGTTGTGTGGGTATGTACTGTAGGACTGCCTCTATACTGGGGTTGTGTGGGTATGTACTGTAGGGCTGCCTCTATTCTGGGGTTGTGTGGGTATGTACAGTATGTATGTGTGTGTGCATGTTTTCACGTGTGTGTGTGTGTGTGTGTGTGTGTGTGTGTGTGTGCATGTGCACGCATTTGTGTGTGTGTGTGTGTGTTTGTGTGTGCGTGTGTGTGCATATGCACGCATTTGCATGTGTGTGTGTTTGTGTTTGTAACGTCAATTCAACGTGACGTGCAAACAACGTTGATTCAACCAGTGTGTATTTACACCGGGACCTCTACCTCTCTCTCTCTCTTTCTTTCTTTCTTTCTCTCACTCTCTAGATACTCTCTGCAGATCCCTCCTCTTAGTGTGGGAGACAGACAGGCAGACAGGCAGGCAGACAGACAGACAGACAGACAGACAGACAGGCAGACAGGCAGACAGGCAGACAGACAGACAGACAGACAGACAGACAGACAGACAGACAGACAGACAGACAGTGTCTGAGTCTGCCTCTGGCTGCTTTGTGGATCTGTATTGTGTTTTGAACACAGATGAAATGGTCAGATACTTCTTAAATTCAATTTCATAACATTATTACAGCTTTAATAGGTTGTGGAAGGCACCAAATAAAATGTGAAGGAAGTTGTTTTTCAGTCACTCGCACTTTCCCTCCTCCTTCTCTCTCTCTCTCTCTCTCTCTCTCTCTCTCTCTCTCTCTCTCTCTCTCTCTCTCTCTCTCTCTCTTTCTGTCTTTCTCTCTCTCTCTCTCTTTCTCTCTCTCCTCTCTCTCTCTTTCGTCTTTATCTATCTCTTCCTCTCTTCTCTCTCTTCCTCTCTTTCTCTCTCCCTCTCTCTCTCTCTCTCTCTCTCTTCCTCTCTTCAGTCTCTCTCCGGTTAGTAAACATGAAAGTGAGGGAAACAGACCATCTTGTTCTTCTTTCATGTTTCTAATGTAAATTCATTTCATCCTCTAAGGCCATTATACAGAGAAAGCAATCTACCCTCTTCATATCCTTCCTGGGTTAGCAATTTAAACATGCTGCGTCATGGAATAATTAGTTAGGAGTATTCCAAATTTGGTTGTAATATCTGATTAAAAAATATTGCAGGCTTTACCTTGTCAGTGTGTTGTGTTGTTATGTGGAAGTATTAGATCAAGAGAATGTAATAACGATACAAATGAATTGGATTTGGAGTCGTCCCTGTGGAATTACAACACACTCAATGTCCCTGTGGAACTACAACAGGCTCTACGTCCCTGTGGAACTACAACAGGCTCAACGTCCCTGTGGAACTACAACAGGCTCTATGTCCCTGTGGAACTACAACAGGCTCTACGTCCCCGTGGAACTACAACAGGCTCAACGTCCCTGTGGAACTACAACAGGCTCTACGTCCCTGTGGAACTATAACAGGCTCAACGTCCCTGTGGAACTACAACAGGCTCAACTTCCCTGTGGAACTACAACAGGCTCAACGTCCCTGTGGAACTACAACAGGCTCAACGTCCCTGTGGAACTACAACAGGCTCAACGTCCCTGTGGAACTACAACAGGCTCTACGTCCCTGTGGAACTACAACAGGCTCAACGTCCCTGTGGAACTACAACAGGCTCAACGTCCCTGTGGAACTACAACAGGCTCAACGTCCCTGTGGAACTACAACAGGCTCAACGTCCCTGTGGAACTACAACAGGCTCTACGTCCCTGTGGAACTATAACAGGCTCTACCCCTGTGGAACTACAACAGGCTCTATGTTCCTGTGGAACTACAACAGGCTCAACGTCCCTGTGGAACTACAACAGGCTCTACATCCCTGTGGAATTACAACAGGCTCTACGTCCCTGTGGAACTACAACAGGCTCAACGTCCCTGTGGAACTACAACAGGCTCAACGTCCCTGTGGAATTACAACAGGCTCAACGTCCCTGTGGAACTATAACAGGCTCAACGTCCCTGTGGAACTATAACAGGCTCTACGTCCCTGTGGAACTATAACAGGCTCAACGTCCCTGTGGAACTATAACAGGCTTAACGTCCCTGTGGAACTATAACAGGCTCTACGTCCCTGTTGAACTACAACAGGCTCTACGTCCCTGTGGAACTACAACAGGCTCAACGTCCCTGTGGAACTATAACAGGCTTAACGTCCCTGTGGAACTACAACAGGCTCAACGTCCCTGTGGAACTACAACAGGCTCTACGTCCCTGTGGAACTACAACAGGCTCTACGTCCCTGTGGAACTACAACAGGCTCAACGTCCCTGTGGAACTACAACAGGCTCAACGTCCCTGTGGAACTACAACAGGCTCAACGTCCCTGTGGAACTACAACAGGCTCAACGTCCCTGTGGAACTACAACAGGCTCAACGTCCCTGTGGAACTACAACAGGCTCTACGTCCCTGTGGAACTACAACAGGCTCTACGTCCCTGTGGAACTATAACAGGCTCAACGTCCCTGTGGAACTACAACAGGCTCAACGTCCCTGTGGAATTACAACAGGCTCTACGTCCCTGTGGAACTATAGCAGGCTCTACGTCCCTGTGGAACTACAACAGGCCCAACGTCCCTGTGGAACTACAACAGGCTCAACGTCCCTGTGGAACTATAACAGGCTCTACATCCCTGTGGAACTACAACAGGCTCAACGTCCCTGTGGAATTACAACAGGCTCTACGTCCCTGTGGAACTATAACAGGCTCAACGTCCCTGTGGAACTACAACAGGCTCTACGTCCCTGTGGAACTACAACACGCTCTACGTCCCTTGGTGTCTAGTTGGTATTGATTTGGAGTCGTCCCTGTGGAACTAAACTCAGCAAAAAAAGAAACGTCCTTTCACTGTCAACAGAGTTTATTTTCAGCAAACTTAACATGTGTAAATATTTGTATGAACATAACAAGATTCAACAACTGAGACATAAACTGAACAAGTTCCACAGACATGTGACTAACAGAAATTGAATAATATGTCCCTGAACAAAGGGGGGGGGGGGTCAAAATCAAACAGTCAGTATCTGGTGTGGCCACCAGCTGCATTAAGTACTGCAGTGCATCTCCTCATGGACTGCACCAGATGTGCCAGTTCTTGCTATGAGATGTTACCCCACTCTTCCACCAAGGCACCTGAAAGTTCCCGGACATTTCTGGGGGGAATGGCCCTAGCCTCACCCTCCGATCCAACAGGTCCCAGATGTGCTCAATGGGATTGAGATCCGGTTTCCTTGCTGGCCATGGCAGAACACTGACATTTCTGTCTTGCAGGAAATCACGCACAGAACGAGCAGTATGGCTGGTGGCATTGTCATGCTGGAGGGTCGTGTCAGGATGAGCCTACAGGAAGAGTACGACATGAGGGAGGAGGATATCTTCCCTGTAACGCACAGCTTGGAGATTGCCTGCAATGACAACAAGCTCAGTCCGATGATGCTGTGACACACCGCCCCAGACTATGACGGACCCTCCACCTCCAAATCGGTCCCGCTCCAGAGTACAGGCCTTGGTCCAGCCTCTCTCAGCCTATTGCGGACAGTCTGAGCATTGATGGAGGGATTGTGCGTTCCTGGTGTAACTCGGGCAGTTGTTGTTGCCATCCTGTACCTGTCCCGCAGGTGTGATGTTCAGATGTACCGATCCTGTGCAGGTGTTGTTACACGTGGTCTGCTACTGCGAGGATGATCAGCTGTTCTTCTCACAGTAGAGACATAGCAATTTATTGCCCTTGCCACATCTGCAGTCCTTATGCCTCCTTGCAGCATGCCTAAGGCACGTTCACGCAGATGAGCAGGGACCCTGGGCTTCTTTCTTTTGGTGTTTTTCAGTCAGTAGAAAGGCCTCTTTAGTGTCCTAAGTTTTCATAACTGTGACCTTAATTGCCTACCGTCTGTAAGCTGTTAGTGTTTAACGACCGTTCCCCAGGTGCTGGTTCATTAATTGTTTGCGATTTGTGAAGTTATTAGCATTTTTATGAATTATCTTTGAAAGACAGGGTCCTGAAAAAGTGACGTTTCTTTTTTTGCTGAGTTTACAGCAGGCTTGGTGTCTAGTTTGTGTTTGTACAGATATCGGATCTTAATTTGACCAGTTTCCTCTCAAGTGTAATGACCTGGGTGTCGGGGGGTGCGAAGTCAAACGCAGGAGACAGCAGAGCTTAAATAAGTTGAGTCCTTTTAATCCCCAACAGTCCAACACAAATGTCCAACACGGACGAACTGGGTGCACATACAATACGGTCCAACGACACGAGCAACAATCCCAGTCCACAAATATAATCTCCACTCCCGAAATCCAAAAGGTATACAAAGTAACAATCCCGCACAAAGACGCCTACGGGCTGGCTGACAAATAAAGCCATACTAATTACCCACTTAACTGAACACAGGTGTAACAAATAAACACATAAGGAGGGGGGAGGAAAAAGAGTCAGTGGCAGCTAGTAGGCTGGTGACGACGACCGCCGAACGCCACCCGAACGGGAAGGAGAGCCTGCCTCGGTTGAAGTCGTGACATCAGGAGTAAAATACAATTTGATTTTGAATTTCCTGTGGTGCAGGAACATTTTCTGCAAAAACAGAGTGATCAAATTAAGATATTACATGTGTAGTTTAAAGTTTTAAATTATATTAGAGAAGAATCCCCTCCTTTTTGGCTTCATGTGAGAAAGCAGCAGTCACTTAACAATGCCATAGCCAGGCAGGTAGACTACACCTACATATGTAGGGTCTTAATTTGAGCCAGTTTGCTACAACAAGAAAATAATCCTGCATCAACAGGAAATGTGAATTATTATATGGATTATAATCAATGGAAATGTTTTGTAGGGATTGACACATTTTTCGTCAGGGCAAATCAAGTCTGAAATTTCAAAGTGGAAATTACAAACTTTAGAAGCCTCAGCAACATAAGAGTGATCAAAGTAAGATCCTACATCTGTAGGCTGGCATGATTCTGGAGTAAAATAGCAAGATGTCTTTAGGTTGTTCCAACAGCTGCTATCTCTGCATCTTTCTGGCCCTAGCAAACATCTAAATAGCAAGACAAATGAATGAACTTTCTCCAAGAAAGTGCTTAGTCAGAGGGTGCATCTGACATCTCTCCAGGAATTAATCCATTAATCCATTCTACCTCACTAGGTGGAAGTCGAATGTGTTCCCGGCTTATGTCACAAATAAATGTAAAGCTGAAAGCCTGCAACAAGAGAACATGGCAACACCTTTTGTCATCTAAATTAAAAAAAAAGGCTGTATTAGATTGGTTTACCACACTGTTATATTAAGATGCGTTATTTTTACACCTTGAACCACGTGATGATAAACAGAAGCTGTCAGTGTCCCAACAGCAGTGATGTGAGGTGACAGGCAGACAACACCAGACCACCACCGGGGATCATGCTCCTCTATGGACCTTCAGCCCTAGGGCAAAGAAGAGAGAGAGACAGAGAGAGAGAGGGAGAGAGACAGAGAAAGGGGGAGAGGGAGAGACAGAGAGAAACAGAGAGGGGGAGAGAGAGAGGGGGAGGGGGTGGAAGAGAGCCAGCCAGCCAGCCAGCCAGCCAGACAGACAGACAGACAGACAGACAGACAGACAGACAGACTATAGAACAGAGGAGATGGGAGGAAAGATCAGGGGATGTTTAACCTCCTCTACTGGATATATGTCTGGTGCTTGTCCAATGCCATTGCCCACAAGCTCTGCTTCCTTCCCTAGATCCTGGCTGGGCACTGTGTGGGCATCAGGGGGGTTGAGGAGGACAGGAGGGCAGCTGGCTTGGGCCTTGGCCTGGGGGTACAGGGGAGAGGTGTCACTACCACTCATACTGAAGCGGGCTGCCCTCAGAGACAGTGCAATGTGTGTGTGTGTGTGTGTGTGTGTGTGTGTGTGTGTGTGTGTGTGTGTGTGTGTGTGTGTGTGTGTGTGTGTGTGTGTGTGTGTGTGTGTGTGTGTGTGTGTGTGTGTGTGTGTGTGTGTGTGTGTGTGTTAGTTGAATTAGTTGAATGGAAACAGCCTGAGGGCTGGAGGCCGCATTAACACTTCTCTGCTGCTGCCGCTGCTTTATTACATGAAGAGATGGAAGGATGAAGGGAAAGAGGGAGAGATGCGGGGAAGGAAGGATTGAGGGAGGGAAAGAGGAGGTAGGGGGAGCGAGAGTGAGGTGGCAGGAGGGAGGGCTAGAAGGAAGGGAGAGAGGTAAAACAGACAGAGGGAGGTAGAGGTAGGGGAAGAGGGACATGGGGGGAAGGGAGGTAGAGGTAGGGGAGGATGAATGTAGAGATAAGGGAGGAGGGACAGGGGAGGAGGGAGATATAGATAAGGGAGGAGGGACAGGGGAGGAGGGAGATATAGATAAGGGAGGAGGGACAGGAGAGAAGGGAGGTAGAGATAAGGGAGGAGGGACATTGGGAGAAGGGAGGTAGAGGTAGGGGAGGATGGAGGTACAGATAAGGGAGTAAGGACAGGGGAGGAGGGAGATATAGATAATGGAGGAAGGACAGGGGAGGAGGGAGGTAGAGATAAGGGAGGAGGGACAGGGGAGGAGGGAGATATAGATAAGGGAGGAGGGACAGGGGAGGAGGGAGATATAGATAAGGGAGGTGGGACAGGGGAGGAGGGAGATAGAGATAAGGGAGGAAGGACAGGGGAGGAGGGAGGTAGAGATAAGGGAGGAGGGACAGGGGAGGAGGGAGATAGAGATAGGGAGGTGGGACAGGGTAGGAGGGAGGTAGAGATAAGGGAGGAATGACAGGGGAGGAGGGAGGTAGAGATAAGGGAGGAGGGACAGGGGAGGAGGGAGATATAGATAAGGGAGGTGGGACAGGGGAGGAGGGAGATAGAGATAAGGGAGGTGGGACAGGGGAGGAGGGAGATAGAGATAAGGGAGGAGGGACAGGGGCGGAGGGAAATATAGATAAGGGAGGAGGGACAGGGGAGGCGGGAGGTAGAGATAAGGGAGGAGGGACAGGGGAGGAGGGAGATAGAGATAAGGGAGGTGGGACAGGGGAGGAGGGAGATATAGATAAGGGAGGAAGGACAGGGGAGGAGGGAGGTAGAGATAAGGGAGGAGGGACAGGGGAGGAGGGAGATATAGATAAGGGAGGAGGGACAGGGGATGAGGGATATATAGATAAGGGAGGAGGGACAGGGGAGGAGGGAGATAGAGATAAGGGAGGAGGGACAGGGGAGGAGGGAGATAGAGATAAGGGAGGAGGGACAGGGGAGGAGGGAGGTAGAGATAAGGGAGGATGGACAGGGGAGGAGGGAGGTAGAGATAAGGGAGGATGGACAGGGGAGGATGGAGGTACAGATAAGGGAGGTGGGACAGGGGAGGAGGGAGATATAGATAAGGGAGGATGGACAGGGGCGAAGGGAGGTAGAGATAAGGGAGGATGGACAGGGGAGGAGGGAGGTAGAGATAAGGGAGATGGGACAGGGGAGGAGGGAGATATAGATAAGGGAGGTGGGACAGGGGAGGAGGGAGATAGAGATAAGGGAGGAGGGATAGGGGAGAAGGAAGGTAGAGATAAGGGAGGATGGACAGGGGAGGATGGAGGTACAGATAAGGGAGGAAGGACAGGGGAGGATGGAGGTAGAGATAAGGGAGGAGGGACAGAGGATGAGGGAGATAGAGATAAGGGAGGATGGACAGGGGAGGAGGGAGATAGAGATAAGGGAGGAAGGACAGGGGAGGAGCGAGGTAGAGCTAGTGTAACCCCTACTGCTCCAGGTGGATGTCATGGTATTGGTGATGGTGTAGGGTCCAGGGGGATGTCACGGTATTGGTGATGGTGTGGGGTTCAGGTGGATGTCATGGTATTGGTGATGGTGTAGGGTCCAGGTGGATGTCATGGTATTGGTGATGGTGTGGGGTCCAGGTGGATGTCATGGTATTGGTGATGGTGTAGGGTCCAGGTGGATGTCATGGTATTGGTGATGGTGTAGGGTCCAGAGATGTCATGGTATTGGTGAAGGTGTGGGGTCCAGGTGGATGTCATGGTATTGGTGATGGTGTAGGGTCCAGGTGTATGTCATGGTATTGGTGATGGTGTGGGGTCCAGGTGGATGTCATGGTGATGGTGTAGGGTCCAGGTGGATGTCATGGTGATGGTGTAGGGTCCAGGTGGATGTCATGGTATTGGTGATGGTGTAGGGTCCAGAGATGTCATGGTATTGGTGAAGGTGTGGGGTCCAGGTGGATGTCATGGTATTGGTGATGGTGTAGGGTCCAGGTGTATGTCATGGTATTGGTGATGGTGTGGGGTCCAGGTGGATGTCATGGTGATGGTGTGGGGTCCAGGTGGATGTCATGGTGATGGTGTAGGGTCCAGGTGGATGTCATGGTATTGGTGATGGTGTAGGGTCCAGGTGGATGTCATGGTATTGGTGATGGTGTAGGGTCCAGGTGGATGTCATGGTATTGGTGATGGTGTAGGGTCCAGGTGGATGTCATGGTATTGGTGATGGTGTAGGGTCCAGGTGGATGTCATGGTATTGGTGATGGTGTAGGGTCCAGGTGGATGTCATGGTATTGGTGATGGTGTAGGGTCCAGGTGGATGTCATGGTATTGGTGATGGTGTGGGGTCCAGGTGGATGTCATGGTATTGGTGATGGTGTGGGGTCCAGGTGTATGTCATGGTATTGGTGATGGTGTTTGGTCCAGGTGGATGTCATGGTATTGGTGATGGTGTAGGGTCCAGGTGGATGTCATGGTATTGGTGATGGTGTAGGGTCCAGGTGGATGTCATGGTATTGGTGATGGTGTAGGGTCCAGGGATGTCATGGTATTGGTGATGGTGTAGGGTCCAGGGATGTCATGGTATTGGTGATGGTGTGGGGTCTAGGTGGATGTCATGGTATTGGTGATGGTGTAGGGTCCAGGTGGATGTCATGTTATTGGTGATGGTGTGGGGTCCAGGCTGATGTCATGTTATTGGTGATGGTGTGGGGTCCAGGTGGATGTCATGGTATTGGTGATGGTGTAGGGTCCAGGTGGATGTCATGGTATTGGTGATGGTGTGGGGTCCAGGGATGTCATGGTATTGGTGATGGTGTAGGGTCCAGGGATGTCATGGTATTGGTGATGGTGTAGGGTCCAGGGATGTCATGGTATTGGTGATGGTGTAGGGTCCAGGTGGATGTCATGGTATTGGTGATGGTGTGGGGTCCAGGTGGATGTCATGGTATTGGTGATGGTGTGGGGTCCAGGGATGTCATGGTATTGGTGATGGTGTAGGGTCCAGGGATGTCATGGTATTGGTGATGGTGTAGGGTCCAGGTGGATGTCATGGTATTGGTGATGGTGTAGAGTCCAGGTGGATGTCATGGTATTGGTGATGGTGTAGGGTCCAGGTGGATGTCATGGTATTGGTGATGGTGTAGAGTCCATGTGGATGTCATGGTATTGGTGATGGTGTAGGGTACAGGTGGATGTCATGGTATTGGTGATGGTGTAGGGTCCAGATGGATGTCATGGTATTGGTGATGGTGTGGGGTCCAGGGATGTCATGGTATTGGTGATGGTGTAGGGTCCAGGTGGATGTCATGGTATTGGTGATGGTGTAGGGTCCAGGTGGATGTCATGGTATTGGTGATGGTGTGGGGTCCAGGTGGATGTCATGGTATTGGTGATGGTGTAGGGTCCAGGGATGTCATGGTATTGGTGATGGTGTAGTGTCCAGGTGGATGTCATGGTATTGGTGATAGTGTAGGGTCCAGGCTGATGTCATGGTATTGGTGATGGTGTAGGGTCCAGGTGGATGTCCTTCAATTGGTGATGGTGTGGGGTCCAGGTGGATGTAATGGTATTGGTGATGGTGTAGGGTCCAGGTGGATGTCATGGTATTGGTGATGGTGTAGGGTCCAGGTGGATGTAATGGTGATGGTGTAGGGTCCAGGTGGATGTCATGGTATTGGTGATGCTGTGGGGTCCAGGTGGATGTCATGGTATTGGTGATGGTGTAGGGTCCAGGGATGTCCTGGTATTGGTGATGGTGTAGGGTCCAGGTGGATGTCATGGTATTGGTGATGGTGTAGGGTCCAGGTGGATGTCATGGTATTGGTGATGGTGTAGGGTCCAGGTGGATGTCATGGTATTGGTGATGGTGTAGGGTCCAGGTGGATGTCATGGTATTGGTGATGGTGTAGGGTCCAGGTGGATGTCATGGTATTGGTGATGGTGTAGGGTCCAGGTGGATGTCATGGTATTGGTGATGGTGTGGGGTCCAGGTGGATGTCATGGTATTGGTGATGGTGTAGGGTCCAGGGATGTCCTGGTATTGGTGATGGTGTGGGGTCCAGGTGGATGTCGTGGTATTGGTGATGGTGTAGGGTCCAGGGATGTCATGGTATTGGTGATGGTGTAGGGTCCAGGTGGATGTCATGGTATTGGTGATGGTGTAGGGTCCAGGGATGTCATGGTATTGGTGATGGTGTAGGGTCCAGGTGGATGTCATGGTATTGGTGATGGTGTGGGGTCCAGGTGGATGTCATGGTATTGGTGATGGTGTAGGGTCCAGGGATGTCATGGTATTGGTGATGGTGTAGGGTCCAGGTGGATGTCATGGTGATGGTGATGGTGTAGGGTCCAGGGATGTCATGGTATTGGTGATGGTGTAGGGTCCAGGTGGATGTCGTGGTATTGGTGATGGTGTGGGGTCCAGGTGGATGTCATGGTATTGGTGATGGTGTGGGGTCCAGGTGGATGTCATGGTATTGGTGATGGTGTAGAGTCCAGGTGGATGTCATGGTATTGGTGATGGTGTAGGGTCCAGGTGGATGTCATGGTATTGGTGATGGTGTGGGGTCCAGGGATGTCATGGTATTGGTGATGGTGTGGGGTCCAGGTGGATGTCATGGTATTGGTGATGGTGTAGGGTCCAGGTTGATGTCATGGTATTGGTGATGGTGTGGGGTCCAGGGATGTCATGGTATTGGTGATGGTGTGAGGTCCAGGTGGATGTCATGGTATTGGTGATGGTGTAGGGTCCAGGTGGATGTCATGGTATTGGTGATGGTGTGGGGTCCAGGTGGATGTCATGGTATTGGTGATGGTGTAGGGTCCAGGTGGATGTCATGGTATTGGTGATGGTGTAGGGTCCAGATGGATGTCATGGTATTGGTGATGGTGTAGGGTCCAGGTGGATGTCATGGTGATGGTGATGGTGTAGGGTCCAGGTGGATGTCATGGTATTGGTGATGGTGTAGGGTCCAGGTGGATGTCATGGTATTGGTGATGGTGTGGGGTCCAGGGATGTCATGGTATTGGTGATGGTGTGGGGTCCAGGTGGATGTCATGGTATTGGTGATGGTGTAGGGTCCAAGTTGATGTCATGGTATTGGTGATGGTGTGGGGTCCAGGGATGTCATGGTATTGGTGATGGTGTGAGGTCCAGGTGGATGTCATGGTATTGGTGATGGTGTAGGGTCCAGGTGGATGTCATGGTATTGGTGATGGTGTGGGGTCCAGGTGGATGTCATGGTATTGGTGATGGTGTAGGGTCCAGGTGGATGTCATGGTATTGGTGATGGTGTAGGGTCCAGGGATGTCATGGTATTGGTGATGGTGTAGGGTCCAGGTGGATGTCATGGTATTGGTGATGGTGTAGGGTCCAGGTGGATGTCATGGTATTGGTGATGGTGTAGGGTCCAGGTGGATGTCATGGTATTGGTGATGGTGTGGGGTCCAGGGATGTCATGGTA
The DNA here is from genome assembly GCF_029448725.1 of Salvelinus fontinalis. Classification (NCBI taxonomy): domain Eukaryota; kingdom Metazoa; phylum Chordata; class Actinopteri; order Salmoniformes; family Salmonidae; genus Salvelinus; species Salvelinus fontinalis. Next base: position 487,770 of record NC_074675.1, read on the forward strand.
TTGGTGATGGTGTGGGGTCCAGGTGGATGTCATGGTATTGGTGATGGTGTAGGGTCCAGGTGGATGTCATGGTATTGGTGATGGTGTAGGGTCCAGGGATGTCATGGTATTGGTGATGGTGTAGGGTCCAGGTGTATGTCATGGTATTGGTGATGGTGTAGGGTCCAGGTGGATGTCATGGTATTGGTGATGGTGTAGGGTCCAGGTGGATGTCATGGTATTGGTGATAGTGTGGGGTCCAGGGATGTCATGGTATTGGTGATGGTGTGGGGTCCAGGTGGATGTCATGGTATTGGTGATGGTGTAGGGTCCAGGTGGATGTCATGGTATTGGTGATGGTGTGGGGTCCAGGGATGTCATGGTATTGGTGATGGTGTGAGGTCCAGGTGGATGTCATGGTATTGGTGATGGTGTGGGGTCCAGGTGGATGTCATGGTATTGGTGATGGTGTAGGGTCCAGGTGGATGTCATGGCATTGGTAATGGTGTGGGGTCCAGGTGGATGTCATGGTATTGGTGATGGTGTAGGGTCCAGGTGGATGTCATGGTATTGGTGATGGTGTAGGGTCCAGGGATGTCATGGTATTGGTGATGGTGTAGGGTCCAGGTGGATGTCATGGTATTGGTGATGGTGTAGGGTCCAGGTGGATGTCATGGTATTGGTGATGGTGTGGGGTCCAGGTGGATGTCATGGTATTGGTAATGGTGTGGGGTCCAGGGATGTAATAGTATTGGTGATGGTGTGGGGTCCAGGGATGTGATCTCTGGCTGTGTGTGTTATTATCAGTCAGACTGAGACGAGGGAACGGAAGAGTCTTGCCTTCCTGAGTTGTTTTTGCCGTTCACCACTAATATCCCTCACCGCCAGCGTTCTACATGGGATTCTAATATCCCTCACCGCCAGCGTTCTACATGGGATTCTAATATCCCTCACCGCCAGCGTTCTACATGGGATTCTAACATCCCTCACCGCCAGCGTCCTACATGGGATTCTAATATCCCTCACCGCCAGCGTTCTACATGGGATTCTAACATCCCTCACCGCCAGCGTCCTACATGGGATTCTAATATCCCTCACCGCCAGCGTCCTACATGGGATTCTAATATCCCTCACCGCCAGCGTTCTACATGGGACTCTAATATCCCTCGCCGCCAGCGTTCTACATGGGATTCTAATATCCCTCACCGCCAGCGTCCTACATGGGATTCTAATATCCCTCACCACCAGCGTTCTACATGGGATTCTAATATCCCTCACCGCCAGCGTTCTACATGGGATTCTAATATCCCTCACCGCCAGCGTCCTACATGGGATTCTAATATCCCTCACCGCCAGCGTTCTACATGGGATTCTAATATCCCTCACCACCATCGTTCTACATGGGATTCTAATATCCCTCACCGCCAGCGTTCTACATGGGATTCTATTATCCCTCACTGCCAGCGTTCTACATGGGATTCTAATATCCCTCACCGCCAGCGTCCTACATGGGATTCTAACATCCCTCACCGCCAGCGTCCTACATGGGATTCTAATATCCCTCACCGCCATCGTTCTACATGGGATTCTAATATCCCTCACCGCCAGCGTTCTACATGGGATTCTATTATCCCTCACCGCCAGCGTTCTACATGGGATTCTAATATCCCTCACCGGCAGCGTCCTACATGGGATTCTAACATCCCTCACCGCCAGCGTCCTACATGGGATTCTAATATCCCTCACCGCCAGCGTTCTACATGGGATTCTAATATCCCTCACCGCCAGCGTTCTACATGGGATTCTAATATCCCTCACCGCCAGCGTTCTACATGGGATTCTAATATCCCTCACCGCCAGCGTTCTACATGGGATTCTAATATCCCTCACCGCCAGCGTTCTACATGGGATTCTAATATCCCTCACCGCCAGCGTTCTACATGGGATTCTAACATCCCTCACCGCCAGCGTCCTACATGGGATTCTAACATCCCTCACCGCCAGCGTTCTACATGGGATTCTCTAATCCCTCACCGCCAGCGTCCTACATGGGATTCTACTATCCCTCACCGCCAGCGTTCTACATGGGATTCTAATATCCCTCACCGCCAGCATCCTACATGGGATTCTAATATCCCTCACCGCCAGCGTTCTACATGGGATTCTAACATCCCTCACCGCCAGCGTTCTACATGGGATTCTAATATCCCTCACCGCCAGCGTTCTACATGGGATTCTAATATCCCTCACCGCCAGCGTCCTACATGGGATTCTAATATCCCTCACCGCCAGCGTCCAACATGGGATTCTAACATCCCTCACTGCCAGCGTTCTACATGGGATTCTAATATCCCTCACCGCCAGCGTTCTACATGGGATTCTAACATCTCTCACCGCCAGCGTCCTACATGGGATTCTAATATCCCTCACTGCCAGCGTTCTACATGGGATTTTAATATCCCTCACCGGCAGCGTCCTACATGGGATTCTAATATCCCTCACCGCCAGCGTCCTACATGGGATTCTAATATCCCTCACCGCCAGCGTCCTACATGGGATTATAATATCCCTCACCGCCAGCGTCCTACATGGGATTCTAATATCCCTCACCGCCAGCGTCCTACATGGGATTCTAATATCCCTCACCGCCAGCGTTCTACATGGGATTCTAATATCCCTCACCGGCAGCGTCCTACATGGGATTCTAATATCCCTCACCGCCAGCGTCCTACATTGGATTCTAATATCCCTCACCGCCATCGTTCTACATGGGATTCTAATATCCCTCACCGCCAGCGTTCTACATGGGATTCTCATATCCCTCACCGCCAGCGTTCTACATGGGATTCTAACATCCCTCACCGCCAGCGTTCTACATGGGATTCTAATATCCCTCACCGCCAGCGTCCTACATGGGATTCTAATATCCCTCACCGCCAGCGTCCTACATGGGATTCTAATATCCCTCACCGCCAGCGTCCTACATGGGATTCTAATATCCCTCACCGCCAGCGTTCTACATGGGATTCTAATATCCCTCACCGCCAGCGTTCTACATGGGATTCTAATATCCCTCACCGCCAGCGTTCTACATGGGATTCTAATATCCCTCACCGCCAGCGTTCTACATGGGACTCTAATATCCCTCGCCGCCAGCGTTCTACATGGGATTCTAATATCCCTCACCGCCAGCGTTCTACATGGGATTCAAGGAGGCCGAGGACGTAATGGGCCCGTTGTAATTACACCCCGATGATTCATCTTCACAGCCAGACATTGCCCAACCAATTTAGTCAAATCCCTGTAATAACGGCTGCTTGAAGCAGCACCATCTATCTACTGTAAATGACTCGTATTACGGTAGGCCACGCGATAGTGTAGTGTATTAACAGGCTGATCAATGGATCTGAATACTGAAGGTCAATTGGTAAAAGACAACAAAAACATAATTCATATTTTACAACACAACACAGATCACTGCACACAATCTACTACAGACAGTATAGACAAGGTATTCACACAACTCACATCAATGTACTATATACAGTGGTGCTGCTGTGTACAGTAGTCATATACAGTGGTGCTGTTGTGTACAGTAGTCATATACAGTGGTGCTGTTGTGTACAGTAGTAGAGTACAGTGGTGCTGTTGTGTACAGTAGTAGAGTACAGTGGTGCTGTTGTGTACAGTAGTAGATTACAGTGGTGCTGTTGTGTACAGTAGTAGAGTACAGTGGTGCTGTTGTGTACAGTAGTCATATATAGTGGTGCTGTTGTGTACAGTAGTAGAATACAATGGTGCTGTTGTGTACAGTAGTAGATTACAGTGGTGCTGTTGTGTACTGTAGTTATACACAGTGGTGCTGTTGTGTACAGTAGTCATATACAGTGGTGCTGTTGTGTACAGTAGTAGAGTACAGTGGTGCTGTTGTGTACAGTAGTAGAGTACAGTGGTGCTGTTGTGTACAGTAGTCATATACAGTGGTGCTGTTGTGTACAGTAGTAGAGTACAGTGGTGCTGTTGTGTACAGTAGTAGAGTACAGTGGTGCTGTTGTGTACAGTAGTAGATTACAGTGGTGCTGTTGTGTACAGTAGTAGAGTACAGTGGTGCTGTTGTGTACAGTAGTCATATACAGTGGTGCTGTTGTGTACAGTAGTAGAATACAATGGTGCTGTTGTGTACAGTAGTAGATTACAGTGGTGCTGTTGTGTACTGTAGTTATACACAGTGGTGCTGTTGTGTACAGTAGTCATATACAGTGGTGCTGTTGTGTACAGTAGTAGAGTACAGTGGTGCTGTTGTGTACAGTAGTAGAGTACAGTGGTGCTGTTGTGTACAGTATTCATATACAGTGGTGCTGTTGTGTACAGTAGTAGATTACAGTGGTGCTGTTGTGTACAGTAGTCATATACAGTGGTGCTGTTGTGTACAGTAGTAGAGTACAGTGGTGCTGTTGTGTACAGTAGTAGATTACAGTGGTGCTGTTGTGTACAGTAGTAGAATACAGTGGTGCTGTTGTGTACAGTATTCATATACAGTGGTGCTGTTGTGTACAGTAGTCATATACAGTGGTGCTGTTGTGTACAGTAGTCATATAGAGTGGTGCTGTTGTGTACAGTAGTAGATTACAGTGGTGCTGTTGTGTACAGTATTCATATACAGTGGTGCTGTTGTGTACAGTAGTCATATACAGTGGTGCTGTTGTGTACAGTAGTCATATACAGTGGTGCTGTTGTGTACAGTATTCATATACAGTGGTGCTGTTGTGTACAGTAGTAGATTACAGTGGTGCTGTTGTGTACAGTAGTAGAATACAGTGGTGCTGTTGTGTACAGTAGTAGAGTACAGTGGTGCTGTTGTGTACAGTATTCATATACAGTGGTGCTGTTGTGTACATTAGTAGAATACAGTGGTGCTGTTGTGTACAGTAGTAGAATACAGTGGTGCTGTTGTGTACAGTAGTAGATTACAGTGGTGCTGTTGTGTACAGTAGTAGAATACAGTGGTGCTGTTGTGTACAGTAGTCATATACAGTGGTGCTGTTGTGTACAGTAGTAGATTACAGTGGTGCTGTTGTGTACAGTAGTCATATACAGTGGTGCTGTTGTGTACAGTAGTCATATACAGTGGTGCTGTTGTGTACAGTAGTAGAATACAGTGGTGCTGTTGTGTACAGTAGTCATATACAGTGGTGCTGTTGTGTACAGTAGTAGATTACAGTGGTGCTGTTGGGTACAGTAGTCATATACAGTGGTGCTGTTGTGTACAGTAGTCATATACAGTGGTGCTGTTGTGTACGGTAGTAGAATACAGTGGTGCTGTTGTGTACAGGTTTTTTAAACAACGATAATCAAAATATTATAATTTACAATATAATTAATAAATTATAATTTATTATATTTTCATATTATAACTTGTAAAGGATACTTAGAGTACATCATTTGCTGACCACCCTGCCTTTGGTCTTAGGTCTATTTCCCTGCTTTTGAGAGGAGCTGGCTAGTAGATACCCATAGACTTCCAGCAATTGCGCTAAGCTAACGATCTGCTAGCCAAAATAGCGAGGTAGCCGAATAGGCAGTGTGATAAGATTATAAGCCTGTGTTGTTGGAGGAATGTTACAGTGAATATGTGTCGATATACACTGACATGGTTCTAGTGGAGGTATGTGACACAGGAACATGGCTGTACATTGTGACTACTGGGAACTCATTATAAGTGGTTCAGAAGCAGCCTCGGCTTGGCGTGCTCACAGACGTTGGGCTATAGACGGGCAACATGTCTCTCTCTACATATCAAGATACGCGGCATTCCCAAACTTCTCATTCACTGGGGAAGAGCATTTCAGTAAGCCGCACATTTTCTTTTTTTGGGGGTATTGGAGTTTTGACAATTTTGCAATATTTATTTTGTTTTATTTTACTGTTATAACTAACATGAGGTGCCACATAAGGACAAATCTCTCCTTACCAGTTGGGCATAATTTGCATAAATCAAATTGATATTCTATTGAAAGGGATTAGCTGTGCATTTGTCTGGGTGTAGGGGGAATAATCCCCAGAAGACACTCTGCTGTCCGTCAAGCTGGGTATATTATATTTGTGCCTGACATGTTCAATTAAAACAATCTGCCTCTAAAATATGTCATTGTCCCCTTACAGGATTACTTGATGACACACATGTACAGCAACGCAGGCAGAGATGACTTGTGGAACAAACTGACTGAGGTATGGAATGTTGATTGCTTTTGCTCCCTCTCTGTCTCTCTCTCTCTGTCTCTCTCTCTCTGTCTCTCTCTCTCTGTCTCTCTCTCTCTCTGTCTCTCTCTCTCTCTCTCTCTCTCTCTCTCTCTCTCTCTCTCTCTCTCTCTCTCTCTCTCTCTCTCTCTCTCTCTCTCTTCTCTCTTCTCTCTTCTCTCTTCTCTCTTCTCTCTTCTCTCTCTCTCTTCCCTCTCTCTCTCCCTTAACCGAGGGGTAGAAACACAACACAACACTGTCCACTGGCTCTCTGCAGAACATGTCAAAATGGAAAATGTGAAAATAAACCCTATTTTTTTGTTGTTGCTGTGTTTGCCGGATGAAACTATTTATCTTGTCTCACATCCCGTCTCCCGCGAGCACAGCTGCAGCACAACCTCTATTGTAGAACAACATACAGAATAAAACAACATATAGGTCAGGGACTATTGGGCAACTCTCCTCTCAACAGCCAGAGAGTTCACAGTCATGCCTGGTGAACTGGACACCAATATGGGGGGGGGGGGGCTATTGTCCAAAATCAAGGGGAATTCAATTCAAACAACTTTATATTGTCCCTCCGCAATTATAGAGCGGTGATTCAGACAATTACAACAAACAGACAGTAAATAGATGAGACTATGAGCGAGATGAGGATTTAAAGGTGCAGTGTCATAATAATGGGTGATGGGACGATGGGGCGGATTGTGTTTTGTATGGTTATGTTATGACGTGTGTTTACTCTACCAATTGATTGTTATACTCTTTACAAATGTATTTCCCTACATCCTGACGACTACACTGAAAATGCTCATGTATTACATCTGGTATATTGTAAACTAACATTGAAACATGTGTAACAGACATCGTCCAGAAGTCATTATCAGGTTGATTCCCACGTTAGATCATATCGTAATGGCAGTTTAAAGCACATCTTTTCCCCCTGCTGCCAATAAAAGCCCCAATCAATCAGTTCCGTTTATCTGAAAGGTCTCTAGCTCTCTGACCATTGGCTAATGTCCTCGGGCTAAACAGCCTCCGGTCCTTCTATAGGCCCGAAGAAGAGTGAGAACCCACTGCTCTGGTCTTGTCTGGTCTCTGATCTATAAAACATGTCTGTCATTGATCAAACAGCCATTAAAGACCAAGTCATTCACTGCAGATGTCTTGGTCTTGTGATATCTGCAGTCAAATGACGTAGTGGCCTCATGGTTGGAATGTTATTTTTCATAAAATCATAATTAATAAACTATATATTTTTTTTACTTTGAAAAATCCATTGTTTCTACATCAAATGGTTTTGTTATATTTCAGACTTCTGTGATTTATATTAAGTGAAATATTGGTGAAAAGTGACAAATTGTACACCTCCACAAGTCTTGTTCATCCTTGGGAGAAATTTCCAAATGCCTGAATGTACCACGTTCATCTGTACAAACAATAGTACGCAAGTATTAACACCATGGGACCACGCAGCCGTCATACCGCTCAGGAAGGAGACGCATTCTGTCTCCTAGAGATGAACGTACTTTGGTGCGAAACGTGCAAATCAATCCCAGAACAACAGCAAAGGACCTTGTGAAGATGCTGGAGGAAACAGGTACAAAAGTATCTATATCCACAGTAAAACGAGTCCTATATCGACATAACCTGAAAGGCCCCTCAGCAAGGAAGAAGCCACTGCTCCAAAACCACCATAAAAAAGCCAGACTACGGTTTGTAACTGCACATGGGGACAAAGATCGTACTTTTTGGAGAAATGCCCTCTGGTCTGATGAAACGAAAATAGAACTGTTTGGCCATAATGACCATCGTTATGTTTGGAGGAAAAAGGGGGAGGCTTACAAGCCAAACCGTGAAGCATGGGGGTGGCAGCATCATGTTGTGGGGGTGCCCAAGTTAAACAATTTAAGGCAACGCTACCATATACTAATTGAGTGTATGTAAACTTCTGACCCACTGGGAATGTGATGAAATAACTAAAGCTGAAATTAATCATTCTCTCTACTATTATTCTGACATTTCACATTCTTAAAATAAAGTGGTGATCCTAACTGACCTAAGACAGGGAATTTTTACGAGGATTAAATGTCAGGAATTGTGAAAAACTGAGTTTAAATGTATTTGTCTAAGGTGAATGTAAACTTCAGACTTCAGCTGTATATATATATACACACACAACTGGTCAAAAGCTTTAGAACACCCACTCAAGGGTTTTTCTTCATTTTTACTATTTTCTACATTGTAGAATAATAATAATAATAGTGAAGACATCGAAACTATGAAATAACACATATGGAATCATGTAGTAACAAAAAAAGTGTTAATTGCCACTTTGCCTTGATGACAACTTTAAACACTCTTGGCATTCTCTCCAACAGCTTCATGAGGTAGTCACCTGGGATGCATTTCAATTAGGAGGTGTGCCTTCTTAAAAGTGTTAAAAGTGTGAATTTCATTCCTTCTTAGTGTGTTTGAGCCAATCTGTTGTGTCGTGACAAGGTAGGGGTGGTATACAGGAGATTGGCCTACCAAGTCCATATTATGGCAGGAACAGTTGAAATAAGAAGAGAAATAAGAGAAACGACAGTCCGTCATTACTTTAAGACATGAAAATCAGTCAACACGGAACATTTTCAGAACTTTGAAAGTTTCTTCAAGTGCAGTCGCAAAAACCATCAAGCGCTGTGATGAAACTGGCTCTCATGAGGACCGCCACAGGAAAGGAAGACCCAGAGTTACCTCTGCTGCAGAGGATAAGTTCATTGGAGTTAACTGCACCTCAGATTGCAGCCCAAATAAATGCTTCACAGAGTTCAAGTAACAGACACATCTCAACATCAACTGTTCAGAGGAGACTGTGTGAATCAGGCCTTCATGGTCCAATTGCTGTAAAGAAACCACTAATAAAGGACACCAATAAGAAGAAGAGACTTGCTTGGGCCAAGAAACACGAGCAATGGACATTAGACTGGTCCAAATTGGAGATTTTTGGTTCTGTCTTTGTGAGACGCTGTGTGGGTGAACGGATGATCTCCACATGTGTATTTCCCACCATGAAGCATGGAGGAGGAGGTGTTATAGTGTCAGGGTGCTTTGCTGTTGACACTGTCTGTGATTTATTTAGAATTGAAGACATACTTAATCAGCATGGCTACCACAGCACTCTGCAGTAATACGCCATCCCATCTGGTTTGGGCTTAGTGGGACTATATAATTTTTTTCCAGGTGAAGCTGGTTGAGAGAATGCCAAGAGTTTGCAAAGCTGTGATCAAGGTAATGGGTGGCTATTTGAAGAATCTAAAACCTAAAACATATTTTGATTTTGACTTTTTGGTTACTACATGATTCCAAATGTGTTATTTCATAGTGTTGATGTCTTCACAATGTAGAAAATAGTAAAAATAAAGAAAAACCCTTGAAAGAGTAGGTGTTCTAAAACTTTTGACCGGTAGTCTGTGTGTGTATATATATATATATTGTTCCATTCCTGCATTGCTAAACAGGTGTGTTTTATTTTTGATGCATTACCTCTGTGCCTGACCAATCAAAGCTCAGGACCAGGGTTCTGCCTGGTAAATAACAGAGAGTCAGGACCTGGGTTCTGCCTGGTAAATAACAGAGAGTCAGGACCTGGGTTCTGCCTGGTAAATAACAGAGAGTCAGGACCTGGGTTCTACCTGGTAAATAACAGAGAGTCAGGACCTGGGTTCTGCCTGGTAAATAACAGAGAGTCAGGACCTGGGTTCTGCCTGGTAAATAACAGAGAGTCAGGACCTGGGTTCTGCCTGGTAAATAACAGAGAGTCAGGACCTGGGTTCTGCCTGGTAAATAACAGAGAGTCAGGACCTGGGTTCTGCCTGGTAAATAACAGAGAGTCAGGACCTGGGTTCTACCTGGTAAATAACAGAGAGTCAGGACCAGGGTTCTGCCTGGTAAATAACAGAGAGTCAGGACCTGGGTTCTGCCTGGTAAATAACAGAGAGTCAGGACCAGGGTTCTGCCTGGTAAATAACAGAGAGTCAGGACCAGGGTTCTGCCTGGTAAATAACAGAGAGTCAGGACCAGGGTTCTGCCTGGTAAATAACAGAGAGTCAGGACCTGGGTTCTGCCTGGTAAATAACAGAGAGTCAGGACCTGGGTTCTGCCTGGTAAATAACAGAGAGTCAGGACCTGGGTTCTGCCTGGTAAATAACAGAGTCAGGACCTGGGTTCTGCCTGGTAAATAACAGAGAGTCAGGACCAGGGGTCTACCTGGTAAATAACAGAGAGTCAGGACCTGGGTTCTACCTGGTAAATAACAGAGAGTCAGGACCTGGGTTCTACCTGGTAAATAACAGAGAGTCAGGACCAGGGTTCTGCCTGGTAAATAACAGAGAGTCAGGACCAGGGTTCTACCTGGTAAATAACAGAGAGTCAGGACCTGGGTTCTACCTGGTAAATAACAGAGAGTCAGGACCTGGGTTCTACCTGGTAAATAACAGAGAGTCAGGACCTGGGTTCTACCTGGTAAATAACAGAGAGTCAGGACCTGGGTTCTACCTGGTAAATAACAGAGAGTCAGGACCAGGGTTCTGCCTGGTAAATAACAGAGAGTCAGGACCAGGGTTCTACCTGGTAAATAACAGAGAGTCAGGACCTGGGTTCTACCTGGTAAATAACAGAGAGTCAGGACCTGGGTTCTACCTGGTAAATAACAGAGAGTCAGGACCAGGGTTCTGCCTGGTAAATAACAGAGAGTCAGGACCAGGGTTCTACCTTGTAAATAACAGAGAGTCAGGACCTGGGTTCTACCTGGTAAATAACAGAGAGTCAGGACCTGGGTTCTACCTGGTAAATAACAGAGAGTCAGGACCTGGGTTCTACCTGGTAAATAACAGAGAGTCAGGACCTGGGTTCTACCTGGTAAATAACAGAGAGTCAGGACCAGGGTTCTGCCTGGTAAATAACAGAGAGTCAGGACCAGGGTTCTACCTGGTAAATAACAGAGAGTCAGGACCTGGGTTCTACCTGGTAAATAACAGAGAGTCAGGACCAGGGTTCTGCCTGGTAAATAACAGAGAGTCAGGACCTGGGTTCTGCCTGGTAAATAACAGAGTCAGGACCTGGGTTCTGCCTGGTAAATAACAGAGAGTCAGGACCTGGGTTCTGCCTGGTAAATAACAGAGTCAGGACCTGGGTTCTGCCTGGTAAATAACAGAGAGTCAGGACCTGGGTTCTGCCTGGTAAATAACAGAGAGTCAGGACCTGGGTTCCTCCTGGTAAATAACAGTCTTATTGCTTTGTGCTGCTATCCACATCACTGGAATATGCATGACAAACATTTGACTACCTTTCCATCAGTGACGTAGAATTGTAGAGGTGGGTGTCCTTGTTGTCAAAGCATTCAATCTGTCCATGAAGCATCAAGCAGTCTTTTTTTCTCCTCACACCTCCACTGTCCATGAAGTACCAAGCATCCTCAGTTGTCTCCTCACACCTCCACTGTCCATGAAGGACCAAGCCTCCTCAGTTGTCTCCTCACACCTCCACTGTCCATGAAGGGCCAAGTATCCTCAGTTCTCTCCTCACACCTCCACTGTCCATGAAGGACCAAGCATCCTCAGTTGTCTCCTCACACCTCCACTGTCCATGAAGGACCAAGCATCCTCAGTTGTCTCCTCACACCTCCACTGTCCATGAAGGACCAAGCCTCCTCAGTTGTCTCCTCACACCTCCACTGTCCATGAATGACCAAGCATCCTCAGTTGTCTCCTCACACCTCCACTGTCCATGAAGGACCAAGCATCCTCAGTTGTCTCCTCACACTTCTACTGTCCATGAAGGACCAAGCATCCTCAGTTGTCTCCTCACACCTCCACTACTGTAATGAGATCTGTAGACAAAGCCCTGGGAGCTGAACTCAATGGTAATAATACATAATTTAGCACTACAACGATGTGCAATACTTGGCAATTTGAAACGTACTCTCTCTGCCGAGATCCCCTGCAACATGCAGCCCAGATATTTCACTGTTGTTGTCACCACTTCAATCACCCATTGTATCCCTATGAATAGGTAATGATCTGTCTGTCTGCCACTATAGGGGTAAATACTGGAAGTACTATAAGCACTAAAGACATGCGATAGGCACACCTTGGACTGATAAAGAGGATTTCACTTCTCACTAACTCTGTTTGTCCCCATTGACACATCTACGCGTCATCAATCGTCTGTGACGGCCAATTAATTCAACGAATGCTGATATTCACAGCTTTCCGTCGGGCTATTCATGAGAACCAATTTGCATCAGTAATCTTGCCATGTGAAGCGGGCACAGAGCCTTTTGTGAAGGGAAGCCCAGGATCACTGGCAGCATGGCTGGTCTATCCTGGCTTACTCCCCCTGTCAATATGTCTCAGAGGATACAGAAAGTGTGTGTGTTTGTTTGTGTTTGTGTGTTCAAAGCCATGATCAACAGTCCCGATTTAAATGACATATAGCTTATAATAGGCTTCATAAAGCCTTCATAAACACAATATAAACGTGTCACAAATTATCTATAACCGTATGTCATGCTCTATAAAGGCTTCGTAAATGTGGATTAACTGTGTGACATAACCGCCAATGTCAAATGTGACTTAATTATAATAGGCTTCATAAAGCCTTCATAAACACAATATAAACGTGTCACAAATTATCTATAACCGTATCTCATGCTCTATAAAGGCTTCATAAATGTGCCGTAACTGTGTGACATAACCACCAATGTCAAATGTAACATAATCCACTATGTCAAATCAACCTGTGCTTTATAAAGGGTTGCAGAAGCACTGCTTCATAAAGGCTCATATACATCATATGAAGGCTTCACAAAGCATTATAACCTTGTCTTGCATCTTGGTAGAGCATTGCAGCACCGGGATAGTGGGTTCGGTTGTCATGACTACTCATGTGTTAAAAAATGTATGTGCTCGTGACTGAAAGTGTCTTTGGATAAAAGTGTCTGGTAAATTGAATAAATTATATTATATTACTGTAAAACATTTCTAGGGTGACCCAACCTCCTTCCCTCTTTCCCTCCTTGCCAATATTGGACCTGACCTCAACTTCCCCCACAATGCTGTGCTGCAGGATGACACACTCTAAAGTGCAGTCATACACAGCAAAAAAATGTTTGATACTGTCTTTTAAAATCGGTTATATTTTTTGCCTAATTCAGTATTTTTTTCTCCAAATTCTGTTTTCTCTGTTTTGTTTTTCCAGGTTTTTGGATTTCCCCCATTTTCCCCACACTTTCTTAATAGATAAACAACAACATTGGATTGTCTGTGTTTACAACAATGCTTGAACCACATCGGGGAATGACTTTTGACTTCTCTAAGAAACGTAGATTTTTGAGTGTCGTTGCCCTTTAATTCAGTCCACTTGCCCTGCACTGTGTGGTTTGGTTAGCGTTGTTTCTGTAGCGCTGTAAGTTCGCAAATCAAATACTAATTTGTAGTGCCAATAGAAACAACTTAGTTTATTTTATTGTAATTTAAATTAATTTGTAGTAGTTACGTGTTGAGTTAGATTACATACTGTAGCTACCACAATCGTTATTTCAAACAATAGATACAGCCATGTCTCATAGTCACATCATGAGTTTTGTAAATGAAAGATGAATATAATATAAATTGAATGGAGTTTCCCATTTCCCCATTCAGAGTATTTCTGGCGCAAGCACAATTGGCCCAGAGTCGTCCGTGGTAGGGGTAGGTTTGGCCGGGGTAGGGGAAGGTTTGTCCGGGGTAGGGGAAGGTTTGGCCGCGGTAGGCCGTCATTGTGAAAAATAATTTGTTCTTAACTAACTTGCGTAGTTAAATACATGTTAAATAAATAAAATAATAAAGCAACAGAAATTCATTTTCCAGATGGTGTGACAAAAGCATTTCCTCACAGACCTGCTAACTTTCTTTGTTGTTACTTTTAAAGTTGTAACCAACCCTTCAGTACCTCCAGCAGGCAGAGAGGCACGAACCATTCCAACGCCAGCTCAGGGAAAAGCTACGTTATTCAGAGCCCTGTGTACTGTTCGATGTAATGGCGTTGCTGGACTTTTTGAAACGTCATGTTTTGATATTGTTTTAAAAATATTAAAATGTCTACCAAAGTAGTCTGACTTGAAAGTAAGTTCTACGACATGCGACATAGAGTCTTTATAGATGTGTAATAAAGGACAGAGGGTGTCTCATTTCAAATAAAGTGTTACAGGAGACTACATAAAGTGTCAATAAATAGGTTATTCACGTTCTGCTGATCTATGAAGGCTCTCTCATGATCCACAGGTTACTGTAGAGTGTGAGAGGTATTTAAATGGGTTGTGTGTGTGTGTGTGTGTGTGTGTGTGTGTGTGTGTGTGTGTGTGTGTGTGTGTGTGTGCGTGCGTGCGTGCGTGCGTGCGTGTGTGTCAGAACCCAGATGATTTGGACTAGTCCAACCTGAGACTACCTCACCAGGTATTCCTCCTCTGTTCCCATGGAGACCAGTGCTTGATTACAACCTGGTGCCAACATTTTAATGGCTAATCTTTCAGTGGAGGGAATGTGTCAAAGACCCGACTGGTCCCAGCACCACGCGGTGTGGCTCGTTATAATGTTATGTATGTGTACTGAGGAACATGTAACTTATGCTGGTGGCTTTCATCAAGGTCAGTGTTTCTTTGTGTATCGTCGTCTCCAGGCTATTGGACACACAGCACATAGAAGCCTGGCATAGCAACCATTCAGAGTTGGCCTTAGTGGGAGGGACCATAGAATTATATGGGCGTGACCTCACTGAGTAAAGTATGTGTCATCCTTTGCTAGCAAAAACATTCCCTCTGGTCGTCACTAGTTAACACAGCCACAGAGTTATAATCATGGCTAAACATTTCCACAGTTTAACCCTGACTAATGAAGACCACAATGTGTTGGGCCACCAGACCTTCGGCTCATTTGAACAGGAAGTGTCTGGGAATGAGATTAGGTGTGACTAACGTAACTTCACTTTAAAGAGTGTTGGAATCCTGCAGCACAATATGTCACCCTTTATAAAGCACATGTTTATATCGTATTTACCATCGTGGGTTATGTCACATTTGACATGGGTGATTATGTCACACAAAGTTGTGCCACATTATGTGAACCCTTTATAAAGCATGACATACGGTTATAGATGCTCTGTAACAAACACATCTATGTAGTGCTCACGAAGGCATTATGAAGGCTTTACGAAAGCCTTTATAAGCTGAACGTCATTTAAAGCGGGAGCCGAAATATCACGTCTTGTTTTAGACACTGAGAGGAAGGATGGCTCCTTTCCAGATCATTACAAGTAACGGTGCTTCATCTGAACAGAGAACTTGTCAAACTACGACAGGTTTAGACGACATTATTCTCACAAATGGATGATGACAAATCTAAAAGATCTTCTGATCACGTCAATTATTGCCCCGGCAAGCGCCGTGAAGCAATCATGTATCATTATTGTCAATTCCCCCACCCCCCCACAAAAAGCTTTATTCTGCTAATCTAGTCACCCTAAAGCAGGTGTAGCATGAACAAAATGTCCTATTTGGAAAGCAGACTGAATTGAAAGAGGCAATATTTCTACTACTAATAATCCCCTACCTTGTAATTAACGTGTGGTCCTTGGTGGCGCTGGATTACAGATCAGGGATTAGAGATTACGCTACACAGACCAAACTCTAGTAGTATTATTATAGTCTGACCACCACAGGAGAAGATATAGAAGCTGAGTTTACTATTCAGGAGGGCACCTCTGCAGAGTCTTCGACCAATATTACACTACACCACCCACCTGGAAAACATGTCTAAAAACTGTCCAGTCTTTGATGTATTAGTTCTCCTTTAATTAAAACATAGGACATCAGAGGAGTTTTATAACCCAACTAACTGATTCTGAATCACACGTTTTTAATTAAGGGCTTACGTTTCTCTTGTCCTCGCTTTCTTGTTACGTTTAGAATTTCACCTCCACTTTATACAGAGGATGTCCATCTACTTCCTATAGGATGTCCATCTACTTCCTTAAGGACATCCATCGACTTCCTTAATGATGTCAATTTACTTCCTTGAGGATGTCCATCTACTTCCTTGAGGATGTCCATCTATTTCCTATAGGATCTCCATCTACTTCCTTGAGGATGTCCATCTACTTCCTTAAGGATGTCCATCTACTTCCTTGAGGATGTCCATCTACTTCCTTGAGGATGTCCATCTACTTCCTTGAGTATGTCCATCTACTTCCTTGAGGATGTCCATCTACTTCCTTGAGGATGTCCATCTACTTCCTTGAGGATGTCTATCTACTTCCTTGAGGATATCTACCTACTTCCTTGAGGATGACTATCTACTTCCTTGAGGATGTCTATCTACTTCCTTGAGGATGTCTATCTACTTCCTTGAGG
>NC_074675.1:509417-521559 GCF_029448725.1 Salvelinus fontinalis
GGGTCTGAATACTTGTGTAAATGTGATTTACATTTTTCAAATTTTCATAAATTTTCAAAAATGTCTAAAACTGTTTTTGCTTTCTCATTATGTGGTTATTGTGTGTAGATTTTTTTTTTTTATATAAATTTGAGGATAAGGCTGTAACGTAACAAAATGTGGAAAAAGTCAATGGAGTTTGAATACTTTCCAGTCATGTGAAATCCATAGATTACGGCCTAACGAATTAATTCCAATTAACTGAATTTCTTATATGAACTGTAACTCAGTAAAATCTTTGAAGTTGTTGCATGTTGCGTTTATATTTTTTTCAGTTACTTTGGCTCGTTCTGATATTTCTTAACTAGGTATTAATGTACTGTTGGAGCTATAAACACAAGCATTATGTATTACTGTACTGTTGGAGCTAGAAACACAAGCATTTCGCTGCTCCTGCGATATCTGTAAGATATGTGTCAATAACATTTGATTTAATTTGACCAACTTCTGACTGATTTAACAGGTTAATTGGTTAATTGATTCCCCATATCCCCCCAGGCCATGCAGACCGACAGACCAATGTCTGACTGATTTAATTGGTTAATTGATTCCCCATATCCCCCCAGGCCATGCAGACCGACAGACCAACCTCTGACTGATTTAACAGGTGGTTAATTGATTCCCCATATCCCCCCAGGCCATGCAGACCGACAGACCAATGTCTGACTGATTTAACAGGTGGTTAATTGATTCCCCATATCCCCCCAGGCCATGCAGACCGACAGACCAACCTCTGACTGATTTAACAGGTGGTTAATTGATTCCCCATATCCCCCCAGGCCATGCAGACCGACAGACCAATGTCTGACTGATTTAACAGGTGGTTAAATGATTCCCCATATCCCCCCAGGCCATGCAGAAGGAAGGGAAGGACATCAACATTAAGGAGGTGATGGACTGCTGGACCCTCCAGATGGGTTATCCTGTTGTGACCATCAGTAAGAACTACAGTCTGGACCACAGCGTCACCATCACACAGGAACACTTTGTCTACGACAGGGACGCCAAGATCCGAGACCCTGACCTTTTCAACAGAAGGTAGGTACTGTCAGCTGAGGACTGCAGACGTTTTTATTTGGGTTTTTAACCTTTCTTTATATTATTATTATTCTAATTCTTATTATTTTATATGGTTTCACTTCCACAACAACAAAGAGTGCAAAGTGAGAAGCTAATACCATGTATGAAGAAACTAGTCTTCTCCTGTCCACACAGTGGAGGTAACAGACGGCTAGTCTTCTCCTGTCCACAGTGGAGGTAACAGACGGCTAGTCTTCTCCTGTCCACAGTGGAGGTAACAGACGGCTAGTCTTCTCCTGTCCACACAGTGGAGTTAACAGACAGCTAGTCTTCTCCTGTCCACACAGTGGAGGTAACAGACAGCCAGTCTTCTCCTGTCCACACAGTGGAGGTAACAGACAGCCAGTCTTCTCCTTTCCACATAGTGGAGGTAACAGATAGCCAGTCTTCTCCTGTCCACAGTGGAGGTAACAGACAGCTAGTCTTCTCCTGTCCACAGTGGAGGTAACAGACAGCTAGTCTTCTCCTGTCCACAGTGGAGGTAACAGACAGCCAGTCTTCTCCTGTCCACAGTGGAGGTAACAGACGGCTAGTCTTCTCCTGTCCACAGTGGAGGTAACAGACAGCTAGTCTTCTCCTGTCCACAGTGGAGGTAACAGACAGCTAGTCTTCTCCTGTCCACAGTGGAGGTAACAGACAGCTAGTCTTCTCCTGTCCACACAGTGGAGGTAACAGACAGCTAGTCTTCTCCTGTCCACACAGTGGAGGTAACAGACAGCCAGTCTTCTCCTGTCCACACAGTGGAGGTAACAGACAGCTAGTCTTCTCCCGTCCACAGTGGAGGTAACAGACAGCTAGTCTTCTCCTGTCCACAGTGGAGGTAACAGACGGCTAGTCTTCTCCTGTCCACACAGTGGAGGTAACAGACAGCTAGTCTTCTCCTGTCCACACAGTGGAGGTAACAGACGGCTAGTCTTCTCCTGTCCACAGTGGAGGTAACAGACAGCTAGTCTTCTCCTGTCCACAGTGGAGGTAACAGACAGCTAGTCTTCTCCTGTCCACACAGTGGAGGTACCAGACAGCTAGTCTTCTCCTGTCCACACAGTGGAGGTACCAGACAGCTAGTCTTCTCCTGTCCACACAGTGGAGGTAACAGACAGCCAGTCTTCTCCTGTCCACACAGTGGAGGTAACAGACAGCTAGTCTTCTCCTGTCCACAGTGGAGGTAACAGACGGCTAGTCTTCTCCTGTCCACACAGTGGAGGTAACAGACAGCTAGTCTTCTCCTGTCCACAGTGGAGGTAACAGACAGCTAGTCTTCTCCTGTCCACAGTGGAGGTAACAGACGGCTAGTCTTCTCCTGTCCACACAGTGGAGGTAACAGACAGCTAGTCTTCTCCTGTCCACAGTGGAGGTAACAGACAGCTAGTCTTCTCCTGTCCACACAGTGGAGGTAACAGACAACTAGTCTTCTCCTGTCCACACAGTGGAGGTAACAGACAGCTAGTCTTCTCCTGTCCACACAGTGGAGGTAACAGACAGCTAGTCTTCTCCTGTCCACAGTGGAGGTAACAGACAACTAGTCTTCTCCTGTCCACACAGTGGAGGTAACAGACAGCTAGTCTTCTCCTGTCCACACAGTGGAGGTAACAGACAGCTAGTCTTCTCCTGTCCACAGTGGAGGTAACAGACGGCTAGTCTTCTCCTGTCCACACAGTGGAGGTAACAGACAGCTAGTCTTCTCCTGTCCACACAGTGGAGGTAACAGACAGCTAGTCTTCTCCTGTCCACACAGTGGAGGTAACAGACAGCTAGTCTTCTCCTGTCCACACAGTGGAGGTAACAGACAGCTAGTCTTCTCCTGTCCACACAGTGGAGGTAACAGACAGCTAGTCTTCTCCTGTCCACACAGTGGAGGTAACAGACAGCTAGTCTTCTCCTGTCCACACAGTGGAGGTAACAGACGGCTAGTCTTCTCCTGTCCACAGTGGAGGTAACAGACAGCTAGTCTTCTCCTGTCCACACAGTGGAGGTAACAGACAGCTAGTCTTCTCCTGTCCACACAGTGGAGGTAACAGACAGCTAGTCTTCTCCTGTCCACAGTGGAGGTAACAGACAGCCAGTCTTCTCCTGTCCACAGTGGAGGTAACAGACAGCCAGTCTTCTCCTGTCCACACAGTGGAGGTAAACAGACAGCTAGTCTTCTCCTGTCCACACACTGGAGGTAACAGACAGCTAGTCTTCTCCTGTCCACAGTGGAGGTAACAGACAGCTAGTCTTCTCCTGTCCAGAGTGGAGGTAACAGACGGCTAGTCTTCTCCTGTCCACAGTGAAGGTAACAGACAGCTAGTCTTCTCCTGTCCACAGTGAAGGTAACAGACAGCTAGTCTTCTCCTGTCCACACAGTGGAGGTAACAGACAGCTAGTCTTCTCCTGTCCACACAGTGGAGGTAACAGACAGCTAGTCTTCTCCTGTCCACAGTGGAGGTAACAGACAGCTAGTCTTCTCCTGTCCACACAGTGGAGGTAACAGACAGCTAGTCTTCTCCTGTCCACACAGTGGAGGTAACAGACAGCTAGTCTTCTCCTGTCCACACAGTGGAGGTAACAGACAGCCAGTCTTCTCCTGTCCACAGTGGAGGTAACAGACAACTAGTCTTCTCCTGTCCACACAGTGGAGGTAATAGACAACTAGTCTTCTCCTGTCCACACAGTGGAGGTAACAGACAGCTAGTCTTCTCCTGTCCACAGTGGAGGTAACAGACAACTAGTCTTCTCCTGTCCACAGTGGAGGTAACAGACGGCTAGTCTTCTCCTGTCCACACAGTGGAGGTAACAGACAGCTAGTCTTCTCCTGTCCACAGTGGAGGTAACAGACAGCTAGTCTTCTCCTGTCCACACAGTGGAGGTAACAGACAGCTAGTCTTCTCCTGTCCACAGTGGAGGTAACAGACAGCTAGTCTTCTCCTGTCCACACAGTGGAGGTAACAGACAGCCAGTCTTCTCCTGTCCACACAGTGGAGGTAACAGACAGCTAGTCTTCTCCTGTCCACACAGTGGAGGTAACAGACAACTAGTCTTCTCCTGTCCACACAGTGGAGGTAACAGACAGCTAGTCTTCTCCTGTCCACAGTGGAGGTAACAGACAACTAGTCTTCTCCTGTCCACAGTGGAGGTAACAGACGGCTAGTCTTCTCCTGTCCACACAGTGGAGGTAACAGACAGCTAGTCTTCTCCTGTCCACAGTGGAGGTAACAGACAGCTAGTCTTCTCCTGTCCACACAGTGGAGGTAACAGACAGCTAGTCTTCTCCTGTCCACAGTGGAGGTAACAGACAGCCAGTCTTCTCCTGTCCACAGTGGAGGTAACAGACAGCCAGTCTTCTCCTGTCCACACAGTGGAGGTAAACAGACAGCTAGTCTTCTCCTGTCCACACAGTGGAGGTAACAGACAGCTAGTCTTCTCCTGTCCACAGTGGAGGTAACAGACAGCTAGTCTTCTCCTGTCCAGAGTGGAGGTAACAGACGGCTAGTCTTCTCCTGTCCACAGTGAAGGTAACAGACAGCTAGTCTTCTCCTGTCCACAGTGAAGGTAACAGACAGCTAGTCTTCTCCTGTCCACACAGTGGAGGTAACAGACAGCTAGTCTTCTCCTGTCCACACAGTGGAGGTAACAGACAGCTAGTCTTCTCCTGTCCACAGTGGAGGTAACAGACAGCTAGTCTTCTCCTGTCCACACAGTGGAGGTAACAGACAGCTAGTCTTCTCCTGTCCACACAGTGGAGGTAACAGACAGCTAGTCTTCTCCTGTCCACACAGTGGAGGTAACAGACAGCCAGTCTTCTCCTGTCCACAGTGGAGGTAACAGACAACTAGTCTTCTCCTGTCCACACAGTGGAGGTAATAGACAACTAGTCTTCTCCTGTCCACACAGTGGAGGTAACAGACAGCTAGTCTTCTCCTGTCCACAGTGGAGGTAACAGACAACTAGTCTTCTCCTGTCCACAGTGGAGGTAACAGACGGCTAGTCTTCTCCTGTCCACACAGTGGAGGTAACAGACAGCTAGTCTTCTCCTGTCCACAGTGGAGGTAACAGACAGCTAGTCTTCTCCTGTCCACACAGTGGAGGTAACAGACAGCTAGTCTTCTCCTGTCCACAGTGGAGGTAACAGACAGCTAGTCTTCTCCTGTCCACACAGTGGAGGTAACAGACAGCTAGTCTTCTCCTGTCCACACAGTGGAGGTAACAGACAACTAGTCTTCTCCTGTCCACACAGTGGAGGTAACAGACAGCTAGTCTTCTCCTGTCCACAGTGGAGGTAACAGACAACTAGTCTTCTCCTGTCCACAGTGGAGGTAACAGACGGCTAGTCTTCTCCTGTCCACACAGTGGAGGTAACAGACAGCTAGTCTTCTCCTGTCCACAGTGGAGGTAACAGACAGCTAGTCTTCTCCTGTCCACACAGTGGAGGTAACAGACAGCTAGTCTTCTCCTGTCCACAGTGGAGGTAACAGACAGCTAGTCTTCTCCTGTCCACACAGTGGAGGTAACAGACAGCTAGTCTTCTCCTGTCCACACAGTGGAGGTAACAGACAACTAGTCTTCTCCTGTCCACACAGTGGAGGTAACAGACAGCTAGTCTTCTCCTGTCCACAGTGGAGGTAACAGACAACTAGTCTTCTCCTGTCCACAGTGGAGGTAACAGACGGCTAGTCTTCTCCTGTCCACACAGTGGAGGTAACAGACAGCTAGTCTTCTCCTGTCCACAGTGGAGGTAACAGACAGCTAGTCTTCTCCTGTCCACACAGTGGAGGTAACAGACAGCTAGTCTTCTCCTGTCCACACAGTGGAGGTAACAGACAGCTAGTCTTCTCCTGTCCACACAGTGGAGGTAACAGACAGCTAGTCTTCTCCTGTCCACACAGTGGAGGTAACAGACAGCTAGTCTTCTCCTGTCCACACAGTGGAGGTAACAGACAGCTAGTCTTCTCCTGTCCACACAGTGGAGGTAACAGACGGCTAGTCTTCTCCTGTCCACAGTGGAGGTAACAGACAGCTAGTCTTCTCCTGTCCACACAGTGGAGGTAACAGACAGCTAGTCTTCTCCTGTCCACAGTGGAGGTAACAGACAGCTAGTCTTCTCCTGTCCACACAGTGGAGGTAACAGACGGCTAGTCTTCTCCTGTCCACACAGTGGAGGTAACAGACAGCTAGTCTTCTCCTGTCCACACAGTGGAGGTAACAGACAGCTAGTCTTCTCCTGTCCACAGTGGAGGTAACAGACAGCTAGTCTTCTCCTGTCCACAGTGAAGGTAACAGACAGCCAGTCTTCTCCTGTCCAGAGTGGAGGTAACAGACGGCTAGTCTTCTCCTGTCCACAGTGGAGGTAACAGACAGCTAGTCTTCTCCTGTCCACACAGTGGAGGTAACAGACAGCTAGTCTTCTCCTGTCCACAGTGGAGGTAACAGACAGCTAGTCTTCTCCTGTCCACAGTGGAGGTAACAGACAGCTAGTCTTCTCCTGTCCACAGTGGAGGTAACAGACAGCTAGTCTTCTCCTGTCCACACAGTGGAGGTAACAGACAGCTAGTCTTCTCCTGTCCACACAGTGGAGGTAACAGACAGCTAGTCTTCTCCTGTCCACAGTGGAGGTAACAGACAGCCAGTCTTCTCCTGTCCACAGTGGAGGTAACAGACAGCCAGTCTTCTCCTGTCCACACAGTGGAGGTAAACAGACAGCTAGTCTTCTCCTGTCCACACAGTGGAGGTAACAGACAGCTAGTCTTCTCCTGTCCACAGTGGAGGTAACAGACAGCTAGTCTTCTCCTGTCCAGAGTGGAGGTAACAGACGGCTAGTCTTCTCCTGTCCACAGTGAAGGTAACAGACAGCTAGTCTTCTCCTGTCCACAGTGAAGGTAACAGACAGCTAGTCTTCTCCTGTCCACACAGTGGAGGTAACAGACAGCTAGTCTTCTCCTGTCCACACAGTGGAGGTAACAGACAGCTAGTCTTCTCCTGTCCACAGTGGAGGTAACAGACAGCTAGTCTTCTCCTGTCCACACAGTGGAGGTAACAGACAGCTAGTCTTCTCCTGTCCACACAGTGGAGGTAACAGACAGCTAGTCTTCTCCTGTCCACACAGTGGAGGTAACAGACAGCCAGTCTTCTCCTGTCCACAGTGGAGGTAACAGACAACTAGTCTTCTCCTGTCCACACAGTGGAGGTAATAGACAACTAGTCTTCTCCTGTCCACACAGTGGAGGTAACAGACAGCTAGTCTTCTCCTGTCCACAGTGGAGGTAACAGACAACTAGTCTTCTCCTGTCCACAGTGGAGGTAACAGACGGCTAGTCTTCTCCTGTCCACACAGTGGAGGTAACAGACAGCTAGTCTTCTCCTGTCCACAGTGGAGGTAACAGACAGCTAGTCTTCTCCTGTCCACACAGTGGAGGTAACAGACAGCTAGTCTTCTCCTGTCCACAGTGGAGGTAACAGACAGCTAGTCTTCTCCTGTCCACACAGTGGAGGTAACAGACAGCCAGTCTTCTCCTGTCCACACAGTGGAGGTAACAGACAGCTAGTCTTCTCCTGTCCACACAGTGGAGGTAACAGACAACTAGTCTTCTCCTGTCCACACAGTGGAGGTAACAGACAGCTAGTCTTCTCCTGTCCACAGTGGAGGTAACAGACAACTAGTCTTCTCCTGTCCACAGTGGAGGTAACAGACGGCTAGTCTTCTCCTGTCCACACAGTGGAGGTAACAGACAGCTAGTCTTCTCCTGTCCACAGTGGAGGTAACAGACAGCTAGTCTTCTCCTGTCCACACAGTGGAGGTAACAGACAGCTAGTCTTCTCCTGTCCACAGTGGAGGTAACAGACAGCTAGTCTTCTCCTGTCCACAGTGGAGGTAACAGACAGCTAGTCTTCTCCTGTCCACACAGTGGAGGTAACAGACAGCCAGTCTTCTCCTGTCCACACAGTGGAGGTAACAGACAGCCAGTCTTCTCCTGTCCACACAGTGGAGGTAACAGACAGCTAGTCTTCTCCTGTCCACACAGTGGAGGTAACAGACAGCTGTCGATCAGGTCTACTGTATTGCTAACTGTTCTCGCCCAGATGATCTCTCTCTCTCCTCTCTCCTCTCTCCCTCTCCCTCTCCCTCTCCCTCTCCCTCTCCCTCTCTCTCTCTCTCTCTCTCTCTCTCTCTCTCTCTCTCTCTCTCTCTCTCTCTCTCTCTCTCTCTCTCTCTCTCTCTCTCTCTCTCTCTCTCTCTCTCTCTCTCTCTCTCTCTTTCGTTGTAAATATGTAAATATTATTATTTAAAGTTTGTATTGTTTCATTTGCATGTTTTATTCACAACTGCAATGTCGGACCTCGCAGCTGAAGAATTTCACTGTACCCTGCAACTACATCTGCGTCCCTGTGCATGTGACTAATAAAATCAAATTTAATATCTCTCTCTCGCTTATGTAGAGCTGTGTTCAGAAGAGTAGAGCTGTGTTCAGAAAGGCAGACCTGTGTTCAGACGGGTAGAGCTGTGTTCAGAAGAGTAGAGCTGTGTTCAGACGGGTAGAGCTGTGTTCAGAAGAGTAGAGCTGTGGCCATTAGGGTAGAGCTGTGTTCAGAAGAGTAGAGCTGTGTTCAGAAGAGTAGAGCTGTGTTCAGAAGAGTAGAGCTGTGTTCAGAAGAGTAGAGCTGTGTTCAGAAGAGTAGAGCTGTGTTCAGAAGAGTAGAGCTGTGTTCAGAAGAGTAGAGCTGTGTTCAGAAGAGTAGAGCTGTGTTCAGACGGGTAGAGCTGTGTTCAGAAGAGTAGAGCTGTGTTCAGAAGAGTAGAGCTGTGTTCAGACGGGTAGAGCTGTGGCCATTAGGGTAGAGCTGTGTTCAGAAGGGTAGAGCTGTGGCCATTAGGGTAGAGCTGTGTTCAGAAGAGTAGAGCTGTGTTCAGAAGAGTAGAGCTGTGTTCAGAAGAGTAGAGCTGTCAGAAGAGTAGAGCTGTGTTCAGACGGGTAGAGCTGTGTTCAGAAGAGTAGAGCTGTGTTCAGAAGAGTAGAGCTGTGTTCAGAAGAGTAGAGCTGTCAGAAGAGTAGAGCTGTGTTCAGACGGGTAGAGCTGTGTTCAGAAGAGTAGAGCTGTGTTCAGACGGGTAGAGCTGTCAGAAGAGTAGAGCTGTGTTCAGAAGAGTAGAGCTGTGTTCAGAAGAGTAGAGCTGTGTTCAGAAGAGTAGAGCTGTGTTCAGAAGAGTAGAGCTGTGTTCAGAAGAGTAGAGCTGTCAGAAGAGTAGAGCTGTGTTCAGACGGGTAGAGCTGTGTTCAGAAGAGTAGAGCTGTGTTCAGATGGGTAGAGCTGTCAGAAGAGTAGAGCTGTGTTCAGACGGGTAGAGCTGTGTTCAGAAGAGTAGAGCTGTGTTCAGACGGGTAGAGCTGTCAGAAGAGTAGAGCTGTGTTCAGACGGGTAGAGCTGTGTTCAGAAGAGTAGAGCTGTGTTCAGAAGAGTAGAGCTGTGTTCAGACGGGTAGAGCTGTGTTCAGAAGGGTAGAGCTGTGTTCAGAAGAGTAGAGCTGTGTTCAGAAGAGTAGAGCTGTCAGAAGAGTAGAGCTGTCAGAAGAGTAGAGCTGTGTTCAGACGGGTAGAGCTGTGTTCAGAAGAGTAGAGCTGTGTTCAGAAGAGTAGAGCTGTCAGAAGAGTAGAGCTGTCAGAAGAGTAGAGCTGTGTTCAGAAGAGTAGAGCTGTGTTCAGAAGAGTAGAGCTGTGGCCATTAGGGTAGAGCTGTGTTCAGAAGGGTAGAGCTGTGTTCAGAAGGGTAGAGCTGTGTTCAGAAGAGTAGAGCTGTGTTCAGACGGGTAGAGCTGTGTTCAGAAGAGTAGAGATGTGTTCAGAAGAGTAGAGCTGTGTTCAGAAGAGTAGAGCTGTGTTCAGAAGGGTAGAGCTGTGTTCAGAAGAGTAGAGCTGTGTTCAGACGGGTAGAGCTGTGTTCAGAAGAGTAGAGCTGTGTTCAGAAGAGTAGAGCTGTGTTCAGACGGGTAGAGCTGTGTTCAGAAGAGTAGAGCTGTGTTCAGAAGAGTAGAGCTGTGTTCAGAAGGGTAAAGCTGTGGCCATTAGGGTAGAGCTGTGTTCAGACGGGTAGAGCTGTGTTCAGAAGAATAGAGCTGTGTTCAGAAGAGTAGAGCTGTGTTCAGACGGGTAGAGCTGTGTTCAGAAGAGTAGAGCTGTGTTCAGAAGAGTAGAGCTGTGTTCAGAAGAGTAGAGCTGTGTTCAGAAGAGTAGAGCTGTGTTCAGAAGAGTAGAGCTGTGTTCAGAAGAGTAGAGCTGTGGCCATTAGGGTAGAGCTGTGTTCAGAAGAGTAGAGCTGTGGCCATTAGGGTAGAGCTGTGTTCAGAAGAGTAGAGCTGTGGCCATTAGGGTAGAGCTGTGTTCAGAAGAGTAGAGCTGTGTTCAGACGGGTAGAGCTGTGGCCATTAGGGTAGAGCTGTGTTCAGAAGAGTAGAGCTGTGGCCATTAGGGTAGAGCTGTGTTCAGACGGGTAGAGCTGTGTTCAGAAGAGTAGAGCTGTGTTCAGAAGAGTAGAGCTGTGGCCATTAGGGTAGAGCTGTGTTCAGACGGGTAGAGCTGTGTTCAGAAGAGTAGAGCTGTGTTCAGAAGAGTAGAGCTGTGTTCAGACGGGTAGAGCTGTGTTCAGAAGAGTAGAGCTGTGTTCAGACGGGTAGAGCTGTGTTCAGAAGAGTAGAGCTGTGTTCAGAAGAGTAGAGCTGTGTTCAGAAGAGTAGAGCTGTGTTCAGAAGAGTAGAGCTGTGTTCAGACGGGTAGAGCTGTGTTCAGACGGGTAGAGCTGTGTTCAGAAGAGTAGAGCTGTGTTCAGACGGGTAGAGCTGTGTTCAGAAGGGCAGACCTGTGTTCAGAAGGGTAGTAGTGTTCAGGAGAAGTCCTGGCAACACGTGGATGGATTAGTTTAATCTTCCATGAAGGTGAGGTTAATAATTCATTCTGAACCAATCTGGTTTCCCTCCCTCGTGTTCCTCTGATTCGGGCTGGCAAGGCCGCTAGCGAGGTGAGGAGAGGGATAAGCGAGGAGAGGAGAGGCAAGGGACATCGTCTCTGCATCCTAATACTGCTCTTCTCTCCATGCTTTACCTCTGACCTGGGGAAGGAGTTTACCTCCCAAAATCCAATTTTTACTTAAGAAATAACTATTGTCTCAATGTTGGGCAAAATATATCTCCCCTTTTTAGAAGACAGTGAGGAAGGGGGAAAGGATAATCGGCTGTAGATAATGTAGGGGAAACTTCACACCACTGAAGGCTGTAGATAATGTAGGGGAAACTTCACACCACTGAAGACTGTAGATATTGTAGCGGAAACTTCACACCACTGAATACTGTAGATAATGTAGGGGAAACTTCACACCACTGAATGCTGTAGATAATGTAGGGGAAACTTCACAGCACGGAAGGCTATAGATAATGTAAGGGAAACGTCACACCACTGAAGACTGTAGATAATGTAAGGGAAACTTCACACCACTGAAGACTGTAGATATTGTAGCGGAAACTTCACACCACTGAATGCTGTAGATAATGTAGGGGAAACTTCACACCACTGAATGCTGTAGATAATGTAGGGGAAACTTCACAGCACGGAAGGCTATAGATAATGTAGGAGAAACTTCACACCACTGAAGACTGTAGATAATGTAAGGGAAACTTCACACCACTGAAGGCTGTAGATAATGTAAGGGAAACTTCACACCACTGAATGCTGTAGATAATGTAGGGGAAACTTCACACCACTGAAGGCTGTAGATAATGTAGGGGAAACTTCACACCACTGAAGGCTGTAGATAATGTAGGGGAAACTTCACACCACTGAAGGTTGTAGATATTGTAGGGGAAACTTCACACCACTGAAGACTGTAGATAATGTAGCGGAAACTTCACACCACTGAAGGCTGTAGATAATGTAGGGGAAACTTCACACCACTGAAGACTGTAGATGATGTAGGGGAAACTTCACACCACGTAAGGCTATAGATAATGTAAGGGAAACTTCACACCACTGAAGGCTGTAGATAATGTAGGGGAAACTTCACA